>NW_024429205.1:31865846-32030546 GCF_017639785.1 Mesocricetus auratus | reverse complement strand
TTAACTTCTTCAAAACTAACGATACAACACTGTGTGTGAAACTACATGCTTAACTTCTTCAAAACTAACGGTACAACACTGTGTGTGAAAGTATGTGCTTAACTTCTTCAAAACTAACGATAAAACACTGTGTGTGAAAGTATGTGCTTAACTTCTTCAAAACTATCGATACAACACTGTGTGTGAAAGTATGTGCTTACCTTCTTCAAAACTAACGATACAACACTGTGTGTGAAACTACATGCTTAACTTCTTCAAATCTAACGATACAACACTGTGTGTGAAAGTATGTGCTTAACTTCTTCAAAAGTAACGATACAACACTGTGTGTGAAAGTATGTGCTTAACTTCTTCAAAACTAAAGATAAAACACTGTGTGTGAAAGTATGAGCTTAACTTCTTCAAAACTAACGACACAACACTGTGTGTGAAAGTATGTGCTTAACTTCTCCAAAACTAAAGATTTAACACTGTGTGTGAAACTTCATGCTTAACTGCTTCAAAACTAACGATACAGCACTGTGTGTGAAACTACATGCTTTACTTCTTCAAAACTAAAGATAAAACAGTGTGTGTGAAACTACATGCTTAACTTCTTCAAAACTAACGATACAGCACTGTGAGTGAAACTACATGCTTAACTTCTTCAAAACTAACGATACAGCACTGTGTGTGAAACTACATGCTTAACTTGTTCAAAACTAACGACACAACACTGTGTGTGAAAGTATGTGCTTAACTTCTTCAAAACTAAAGATAAAACACTGTGTGTGAAAGTATGTGCTTAACTTCTTCAAAACTAACGATACAACACTGTGTGTGAAACTACATGCTTAACTTCTTCAAAACTAACGATACAACACTGTGTGTGAAAGTATGTGCTTAACTTCTTCAAAACTAAAGATAAAACACTGTGTGTGAAAGTATGTGCTTAACTTCTTCAAAACTAACGATACAACACTGTGTGTGAAACTACATGCTTAACTTCTTCAAAACTAACGATACAGCACTGTGTGTGAAACTACATGCTTAACTTCTTCAAAACTAACGATACAACACTGTGTGTGAAAGTATGTGCTTAACTTCTTCAAAACTAAAGATAAAACACTGTGTGTGAAAGTATGTGCTTAACTTCTTCAAAACTAACGATACAACACTGTGTGTGAAACTACATGCTTAACTTCTTCAAAACTAACGATATAGCACTGTGTGTGAAACTACATGCTTAACTTCTTCAAAACTAACGATACAGCACTGTGTGTGAAACTACATGCTTAACTTCTTCAAAACTAACGATACAACACTGTGTGTGAAAGTATGTGCTTAACTTCTTCAAAAGTAACGATACAACACTGTGTGTGAATCTGCATGCTTAACTTCTTCAAAACTAACGATGCAACACGGCGTGTGAAACCGCATGCTTACATTCTTCAAAATTAACGATACAGAACTGTGTGTGAAACTACATGCTTAACTTCTTCAAAACTAACGATACAGCACTGTGTGTGAAACTACATGCTTAACTTCTTCAAAACTAACGATACAACACTGTGTGTGAAAGTATGTGCTTAACATCTACAAAACTAAAGATAAAACACTGTGTGTGAAAGTATGTGCTTAACTTCGTCAAAACTAACGATACAATACTGTGTGTGAAACTACATGCTTAACTTCTTCAAAAGTAACGATACAGCACTGTGTGTGAAACTACATGCTTAACTTCTTCAAAACTAACGATACAACACTGTGTGTGAAAGTATGTGCTTACCTTCTTCAAAACTAACGATACAACGCTGTGTGTGAAACTACATGCTTAACTTCTTCAAATCTAACGATACAACACTGTGTGTGAAAGTATGTGCTTAACTTCTTCAAAACTAAAGATAAAACACTGTGTGTGAAAGTATGTGCTTAACTTCTTCAAAACTAACGATACAACACTGTGTGTGAAACTACATGCTTAACTTCTTCAAAACTAACGATACAACACGGCGTGTGAAACTGCATGCTTACATTCTTCAAAATTAACGATACAGAACTGTGTTTGAAACTACATGCTTAACTTCTTCAAAACTAACGATACAGCACTGTCTGTGAAACTTCATGTTAACTTCTTCAATACTAATGATACAGCACTGTGTGTGAAACTACATGCTTAACTTCTTCAAAACTAACGATACAACACGGTGTGTGAAAGTATGTGCTTAACTTCTTCAAAACTAAAGATAAAACACTGTGTGTGAAAGTATGTGCTTAACTTCTTCAAAACTAACGATACAACACTGTGTGTGAAAGTATGTGCTTACCTTCTTCAAAACTAACGATACAACACTGTGTGTGAAACTACATGCTTAACTTCTTCAAAACTAACGATACAACACGGCGTGTGAAACTGCATGCTTACATTCTTCAAAATTAACGATACAGAACTGTGTGTGAAACTACATGCTTAACTTCTTCAAAACTAACGATACAGCACTGTCTGTGAAACTTCATGTTAACTTCTTCAAAACTAACGATACAGCACTGTGTGTGAAACTACATGCTTAACTTCTTCAAAACTAACGATACAACACGGTGTGTGAAAGTATGTGCTTAACTTCTTCAAAACTAAAGATAAAACACTGTGTGTGAAAGTATGTGCTTAACTTCTTCAAAACTAACGATACAACACTGTGTGTGAAAGTATGTGCTTACCTTCTTCAAAACTAACGATACAACACTGTGTGTGAAACTACATGCTTAACTTCTTCAAAACTAACGATACAACACTGTGTGTGAAACTACATGCTTAACTTCTTCAAAACTAACGATACAACACTGTGTGTGAAAGTATGTGCTTAACTTCTTCAAAACTAAAGATAAAACACTGTGTGTGAAAGTATGTGCTTAACTTCTTCAAAACTAACGATACAACACTGTGTGTGAAACTACATGCTTAACTTCTTCAAAACTAACGTTACAGCACTCTGTGTGAAACTACATGCTTAACTTCTTCAAAACTAACGATACAACACTGTGTGTGAAAGTATGTGCTTAACTTCTTCAAAACTAAAGATAAAACACTGTGTGTGAAAGTATGAGCTTAACTTCTTCAAAACTAACGACACAACACTGTGTGTGAAAGTATGTGCTTAACTTCTCCAAAACTAAAGATTAAACACTGTGTGTGAAACTTCATGCTTAACTTCTTCAAAACTAACGATACAGCACTGTGTGTGAAACTACATGCTTAACTTCTTCAAAACTAAAGATAAAACACTGTGTGTGAAACTACATGCTTAACTTCTTCAAAACTAACGATACAGCACTGTGTGTGAAACTACATGCTTAACTTCTTCAAAACTAACGATACAGCACTGTGTGTGAAACTACATGCTTAACTTGTTCAAAACTAACGACACAACACTGTGTGTGAAAGTATGTGCTTAACTTCTTCAAAACTAAAGATAAAACACTGTGTGTGAAAGTATGTGCTTAACTTCTTCAAAACTAACGATACAACACTGTGTGTGAAACTACATGCTTAACTGCTTCAAAACTAACGATACAACACTGTGTGTGAAAGTATGTGCTTAACTTCTTCAAAACTAAAGATAAAACACTGTGTGTGAAAGTATGTGCTTAACTTCTTCAAAACTAACGATACAACACTGTGTGTGAAACTACATGCTTAACTTCTTCAAAACTAACGATACAGCACTCTGTGTGAAACTACATGCTTAACTTCTTCAATACTAACGATACAACACTGTGTGTGAAACTATGTGCTTAACTTCTTCAAAACTAAAGATAAAACACTGTGTGTGAAAGTATGTGCTTAACTTCTTCAAAACTAACGATACAACACTGTGTGTGAAACTACATGCTTAACTTCTTCAAAACTAACGATATAGCACTGTGTGTGAAACTACATGCTTAACTTCTTCAAAACTAACGATACAGCACTGTGTGTGAAACTACATGCTTAACTTCTTCAAAACTAACGATACAACACTGTGTGTGAAAGTATGTGCTTAACTTCTTCAAAAGTAACGATACAACACTGTGTGTGAATCTACATGCTTAACTTCTTCAAAACTAACGATACAACACGGCGTGTGAAACCGCATGCTTACATTCTTCAAAATTAACGATACAGAACTGTGTGTGAAACTACATGCTTAACTTCTTCAAAACTAACGATACAGCACTGTGTGTGAAACTACATGCTTAACTTCTTCAAAACTAACGATACAACACTGTGTGTGAAAGTATGTGCTTAACTTCTTCAAAGTTACTGCTTCGGTTACCGCCTCGGCCCTTGCACTTTCCGCCACTGTGCAGACAACTCAAACCATTAATGAACTATCGGCCACTGTGACCATGGCCCTAGATAAACAGGCCACTGCCAATTCTCAGATACAAGGAGGCCTGATGTTGGTAAACCAACAGATTAATTTGGTTCAGGAACAATTGGATATATTGTGGCAGATGGCCCAATTGGGATGTGAACAAAAGTTGCCTGGCCTTCGTGTCACTTCAGTACAATATGAGAATTTTACAAGAGCAGCTAACCTGTCAAAAGCTCTGTCTCAACATTTATTACAGAATTGGACTTTTGAGTTTGAGCAGACACTCCGTGAGTTGAGAGTGGCGATCCTGCAAGTGAATTCGACGCGTCTGGATCTTTCTCTGATGGAAGGCCTCTCCTCCTGGATTTCATCTGCATTTTCTTATTTTAAGGAATGGGTGGGGGTGGGATCATTTAGCCTAGTTCTCTGCTGTGGAATAGTGTTGATGCTTTGGATGGTGTGTAAGTTCAGAGCCCAAACAAAAGAGACAAAGTGATGGTGGCACAAGCACTTGCTGCCTTAGAACACGGAGCCTCCCCTGACATTTGGTTAACCATGTTAAAGCAATAGGTCGCTGGCCTCCTGGCTCTTGCACCCCACGAGGCTAGTCTCATTGCACGGGATAGAGTGGGTAGGCTTCAGCAGCCCAAGGAGTTGCAAGGCTAAGCACTGCACAGGAGAGGTCTGCAGTATAACGACTTTCTCCTGGGAGATAAGTCATCTTGCATGAAGGTTCTATGTCATGATCTCCTTCCCCCAGAAAAACGACATCGGGACTGGTCAGGGCTCCCTCTGGGGATAAGACCCTGGAGAGGAGCTTTGTACATGTTCCAAATTTGCACATGGGGATTTGACCTCTATCTCCACTCCAAAGTTGTGGGTGTCCTATGGCTTCAAAAATAAATGAATAGGGGGAGATGTGAGGAGCTGCCCTCACTATCGCTATCGCCATTAGAAGATGGTGCTGACATCTGCTGTCAGTTGGAGTTTACCGTTTAAGCTGTGCCTCACCCATCATCTGGGGTGATGAGCAAACCACCAATCCCGGCTCTACACGTCTCACTCGGAGCACCTAGGCTTATATAAGGGGCTGGGTTTCTTAGCTTGGGGTCTCCCTCTCAGAAGCTGATCATCTATCTCTCAAGATGTATTAAAGCTTTACTGCAGAAGGATCCGAGTGTCCTGCATCGTTCTTGTATCTTGTAATGATACAACACTGTGTGTGAAACTATGTGCTTAGCTTCATGAAAACTAACGGTACAACATAGTATGTGAAACTAAGTGCTTAACTTCTTCAAAACTAACGATACAACACTGTGTTTGAACTTACTTGCTGAACTTCAAGAAAACGAATGATACAGCACTTTGTGTGAAACTATGTGGTTAAATTCATGAGAACTTACAAAATAACACTGTAGGAGAAACTATGAGCTTAACTTCTTCAAAACTAACGATACAACACTGTGTGTAAAACTATGTGCTTAACTTCAAGAAATCTAACTATATAACACAAATGAGAAACTACAAACTTGACTTCATGAAAACTAACGATACAACACAGTATGTGAAACTAAGTGCTTAACTTCTTCAAAATTAACAATACAACATTGTATAAGAATCTACGTGCTTACCTTCATGAAAAGAAATGATGCAACACTGTGTGTAAAACTACGTGCTTAACTTCTTCATAACTAAGGATACAACACTGTGTGTGAAACTACATGCTGAACTTCATGAAAACAAACGGTGCAACACTGGGGAGAAACAATGTGCTTAACTTCATGAAAACTTATGAGAAAACACTCTGTGTAAAACTAAGTGCTTAACTTCATGAAAACATACTATATAACACTGTAGGAGAATCTGCATGCTTAACTTCATGAAAACTAAGGATACAACATAGTATGTGTAACTAAGTGCTTAACTTCTTCAAAGCTAAGGATACAATACTGTGTTTGAAATAACTTTCTGAACTTCAAGAAACTAAGGAAACAGAACTGTGTGTGAACCTAATGGTTAACGTCTTCAAAACTAAGGATACAACATTGTGTAAGAACCTCGTGCTTAACTGCATGAAAACTAATGATACAACAATAGGTGAGAATCTTGTTGAGTAACTACTTAAAAACAAACGATACAATACTGTGTGAGAAACTACTTCCTTAACTTCATGAAACCTAAGGATATAAACATGTCTGTGAATCTACCTGCTTAACTTCATGGAAAATAATGATACAACACAGCATGTGAAAATAATTGCTTAACTTCTAAAGTAACAATACAACATTGTGGGAGAAAGTACGTGCTTAAATACATGAAAACTAACGTTACAACACTGTGTGTGAATCTACGTGCTTAACTTCTTCAAACCTAACTATACAACACTGTGTGTGAAACTACGTGCTTAACTTCTTCAAAACTAACTATACAACACTGTGTGTGAAACTGCATGCTTAACTTCTTCAAAACTAACGATACAAAACTGTGTGAGAAACTACTCGCTGAACTACATGAAAGCTACAGGTACAACACTGAGTGAAACTATGTGCTTAACTTCACGAGAACTAACGATATAACAATGTAGGAGAAAGTACGTTCTTAACTTCATGTAAAATAACAAAATTACAATGTGCATGAATCTACGTGCTTAACGTCTTCAAAACTAATGATACAAAACTGTGTGAAATTACTTGCTGAAGTTCATGAAAACTAACGATACAACACAGTATGTGAAACTATGTGCTAACTTCATGAGAACTTACGATATAACACTGTATTAGAAACAACGTTCTTAACTTCTTCAAAACTAATGATACAACACTGTGTGTGAAACTGCGTGCTTAGCTTCTTCAAAACTAACGACATAACACTGTGTGTAAAACTAATTGCTTAACTTCATGAAAACTTACTATATAACACTGTAGGAGAATCTACATGCTTAACTTCTTGAAAACTAACGATACAACATAGTATATGGAACTAATTGCTTAACTTCTTCAAAACTAACGATACAACACTGTGATTGAAATTACTTGCTGAACTTCAAGAAACCTAATGATACAACACTGTGTGTGAAAATATGTGCTTAACTTCATGAGAACTTACGATATAACACTGTAGAAGAAACTACGTGCTTCATTTTCATGAAAAGTAATCAAACAACACTGTGCATGAGTCTACCTGCTAAACCTCTTCAAAAATAACGATACAACACTGTGTGTGAAACTATGTGCTTAACTTCATGAGAACTGACGATATAAAACTGTAGGAGAAACTACGTTCTTAATTTCATGAAAAATAACCAAACAACACTGTGCATGAATCTACGTGCTTAACCTCTTCAAAACTAACGATACAACACTGTGTGTGAAATTACTTGCTGAAGTTCAGGAACACTAAAAATACAACACAGTATGTGAAGCTATGTTCTTAACTTCATGAGAACTTACGATATAACACTGTATTAGAAACTACATGCTTAACTTCTTCAAATATACAACACTGTGTGTGAAACTGTGTGCTGAACATCATGAAAACTAACAGTACAACACTGTGTGTGAAACTACGTGCTTAACTTCTTGAAAACTTACTATATAACACTGTAGGAGAATCTACATGCTTATCTTCATGAAAACTAACGATATAACATAGTATGTGTTACTAACTGCTTAACCTTTTCAAAACTAACAATACAACACTGTGTTTGTAATTACATGCTGAACTTCAAGAAAACTAACCATACAACACTGTGTGTGAAACTATGTGCTTAACTTCATGAAAAATAACCAAACAACACTGTGCATGAGTCAACGTGCTTAACCTCTTCATAACTAATGATACAACACTGTGTGTGAAATTAGTTGCTGAAGTTCATGAAGACTAGCGATACAACACTGAAAATAAGTGCTAAACTCTTCAAAAAATGATACACTATTGTGTGAGAATCTACGTGCTTAAATTCATGAAAACTAATGATAAAACAGTGTGTGTAAAACTACGTGCTTAACTTCTTCAAAACTAAGGATACAACACTGTGTGTGAAACTACATCCTGAACTTCATGAAAACAAGTGGTACAACACTGTGTGTGAAACTATGTGCTTAATTTCATGAAAATTTATGAGACAACACTGTGTATAAATTATGTGCTTAACCTCATGAAAACTTACTATATAACACTGTAGGAGAATATACATGCTTAACATCCTGAAAACTAATGATACAACATAATATGAGGAACTCAGTGCTTAACTGATTCAAAACTAACGATGCAACACTGTGTTTTAAATTAGTTTTGAACTTCTAGAAAACTAACGGTACAATACTGTGTGTGACACTATGTGCTTATCTTCTTCAAAACCAATGATACAACACTGTGTTTGAAATTACTTGCTGAACTTCAAGAAAACTAACGATACAACACAGTGTGTGAAACTATGTGCTTAACTTCATGAGAACACTTGATATAACACTGTAGGAGAAACTACACGCTTAATTTCATGAAAAATAACCAAACAACACTGTACATGCGTCTATGTGCTAAACCTTTTCAAAACTAACGATACAACACTGTGTGTGACTTACTTGCTGAAGTTCATGAACACTAACGATACAACACAGTATGTGAAACTATGTGCTTAACTTCATGAGAACTTACGATGTAACACTGGATTAGAAATTACATGCTTAACTTCTTCAAAGATACTACACTGTGTGTGAAACTATGTGCTTAACTTCATGAAATCTAACTATATAACATGGAATGTGAAAGTACGTACTTAACTTCTTGAAAACTAACGATACAACACATTATGTGAAACTAAGTGCTTAACTTTTCAAAACTAACTATACAACATTTTGTGGGAAACTACGTGCTGAACTTCATGAAAATTAACGGTACAACACTGTGTGTGATACTATGTGCTTATCTACATGACGACTTATGATACAACACTGTGTGTATAACTATGTGCTTAACTTCTTGAAAACTTACTATATAACACAATAGGAGAATCTACATGCTTAACTTCCTGAAAAATAACGATACAACATAGTATGTGGAACTAAGTGATTAACTTCTTCAAAACTAACAATACAACATTGTGTGAGAACCTCGTGCTTAACTTCATGAAAACTAACGATATAACAATGGGTGAGAATCTTGTTGAGTAACTTCTTAAAAATGAACGATACAACATTGTGTGAGAAACTACTTGCGTAACTTCATGAAGCATAAAGATACAAACGTGTCTGTGAATCTACATGCTTAACTTCATGGAAACTAACGATACAACAAGCATGTGAAACTAACTGCTTAACTTCTTCAAAACTAACAATACAACACTGTGTGAGAAACTCCGTGCTTAAATACATGAAACTAATGTTAGAACACTGTGTGAGAAACTCCGTGCTTAAATACATGAAACTAATGTTAGAACACTGTGTGTGAAACTACGTGCTTAACTTCTTCAAAACCAACTATATAACACTGTGTGTCAAACTATGTGGTTAACTTCTTCAAAACTAACTCTACAACACTGTGTGTGAAACTATGTGCTTAACTTCTTCAAAACTAACAATACAACACTGTTTGTGAAACTACTTGCTGAACTTCATGAAAACTACCGGTACAACACTTTGAGTGAAACTATGTGCTTAACTTCATGAGAACTTACGATATAACACTGTAGGACAACCTATGAAAAATAATGAAATAATACTGTGCATGTTTCTACGTTCTTAACGTCTTCAAAACTAACGATACAACACAGTGTGTGAAATTACTTGCTGAAGTTCATGAAAACTAATGATACAATACAGTATGTGAAACTATGTGCTTATCTTCATGAGAACTAATGATATAACAGTGTATTAGAAACTGCGTGCTTACCTTCTTCAAAACTATTGATGCAACACTGTGTGTTAATCTATGTGCTTAACTTCATGAAATCTAACCATATAACACTTAATGGGAAACTACGTACTTGACTTCAAGAAAACTAACAATACAACACAGTATGTGAATCTAAGTGCTTAACTTCTTCAAAATTAACGATACAACATTGTGTGAGAATCTAAGTGCTTAACTTCATGAAAACTGATAATGCAACACTGTGTGTAAAAGTACATGCTGAACTTCATGAAAACTAAAGGTACAACACTGTGTGTGAAACTATGTGCTTAACTTCATGAAAACTTATGAGACAACACTGTGTGTAAAACTATGTGGTTAACCTCATGAACACTTACTATATAACACTGTAGGAGAATGTACATGTTTAACATCAAGAAAACTAACTATACAACATAGTATGAGTAACTCAGCGCTTAACTTCTTCAAAACTAACAATACAACACTGTTTTTTAAATTACTTGCTGAACTTCAAGAAAACTAACAGTACAACACTGTGTGTGAAAATATGTGCTTAACTTCTTCAAAACCAATGATACAACACTGTTTTTGAAGTTACTTGCTGATCTTCAAGAAAACTAACGATACAACACTGTGTGTGAAACTATGTGCTTAACTTCATGAAAACTTATGAGACAACACTCTGTGTAAAACTATGTGGTTAACCTCATGAAAAATTACTATATAACTCTGTAGGAGAATATGCATGTTTAACATCAAGAAAACTAACTATACAACATAGTATGAGTAACTCAGCACTTAACTTCTTCAAAACTAACGATACAACACTGTTTTTTAAATTACTTGCTGATCTTCAAGAAAAGTAACGATACAACACTGTGTGTGAAACTATGTGCTTAACTTCATGACAACATAACATTGTAGGAGAAACTACATGCTTAATTTCATGAAAAATAACTAAAGAACACTGTGAATGAGTCTACGGGCTTAACCTATTCAAAACTAACGATACAACACTGTGTGTGAAATCACTTGCTGAATTTCATGAACATGAACGATACAATACAGTATGTGAAACTATGTGTTTAACTTCATGAGAACTTACGATATAACACTGTATGAGAAACTATATGCTTAACTTTTTCAAAGATAAAACACTGTGTGTGAAACTATGTGCTTAACTGCATGATATCTAACTATATAACACTAAATGAGAAACTACGTACTTGACTTCATGAAATCTAACAATACAACACAGTACGTGAAACTACGTGCTTAACTTCTTCAAAATTAACGATACAAAATTGTGTGAGAATCTACGTGCTTAACTTCATGAAAACTAATGATACAACACTGTGTGTGAAACTACATGCTGACATTCCTGAAAACAAATGGTACAACACTGTGTGTGACACTATGTGCTTAACTTCATGAAATCTTACTATATAACACTGTAGAAGAATCTATATGCTTAACTTCATGAAAACTTATGATAAAACACTGTGTGTAAACTATGTGCTGAACTTCTTTAAAACTTACTATATAACACTGTAGGAGGATCTACATGTTTAACTTCCTGAAAACTAACGATAAAAAATAGTATGTGGAACTAAGTGCTTAACTTCTTCAAAACTAATGATACAATATTGCGTGAGAAACTACGTGCTTTACTTCATGAAAACTAACGATACAACATAGTATGTGAAACTATGTGCTTAACTTCATGAGAACTTATGATATAACACTGTATGAGAAACTACGTGCTTAAATTCTTCGAAACCAACGATACAACACTTTGTGAAACTGCATGCTTAACTTCTTCAAAACTAACGATACAAGACTAAGTGTTAAACCATGTGATTAACTTCATGATATCTAACTGTATAACACTAAATGAGAAACTACTTGCTTGACTTCATGAAAACTAACGATACAACGCAGTATGTTGAACTAACTGCTTAACTTCTTCAAAATTAACGATACATCATTAAGTGAGAATCTACGGGCTAACTTCATAAAAACTAACTATACAACACTGTGTGTAAAATTACGTGCTTAACTTCTTCAAAACTAAGGATACAACACTGTGTGTGAAACTACATGCTGAACTTCATGAAAACAAACGGTACAGCACTGTGTGTGAAACTATGTGCTTAACTTAATGAAAACTTATGAGACAACACTGTGTGTAAAACTATGTGCTTAACTTCATGAAAACTTACTATGTAACACTGTAGGAGAATCTACATGCTTAACTTCATGAAAACTAACGATACAACATAGTATGTGGAACTAAGTGCTTAACTTCTTCAAAACTAACGATACAACACTGTGTTTGAAATTACTTGCTGAACTTCAAGAAAACTAGCGATACAACACTGTGTGAAACTATGTGCTTAACTTTATGAGAACTTATGATATAACACTCTAGGAGAAACTACGTGCTTAATTTCATGAAAAATAACCAAACAACACTGTGCATAAGTCTACGTGCTTAACCTCTTCATAACTAACGATGCAACACTGTGTGTGAAATTACTTGCTGAAGTTCATGAACACTAAGGATACAACACAGTATCTGAATCTATGTGCTTAACTTCATGAGAACTTACGATATAACACTGTATTAGAAACTAAGTGCTTAACTTCTTCCTGAAAACTAACAATACAACATAGTATGTGGAACTAAGTGCTTAACCTCTTCAAAACTAATGATACAACATTGTGTGAGAAACTACGTGCTTAACTTCATGAAAACTAACAATACAACACTGTGTGTGAACCTGTGTGCTTAACGTCTTAAAAACTAAGGATACAACATTGTGTGAGAACATCGTGCTTAACTTCTTGAAAACTAATGATACAACAATGGGTGAGAATATTTTTGAGTAACTACTTAAAAACAAACGATACAAGGCTGTGTGAGAAACTACTTGCTTAGCTTCATGAAACATAACGATACAAACCTGTCTGTGAATCTACCTGCTTAACTTCATGGAAACTAACGATACAACACAGTATGTGAAACTAAGTGCTTGACTTCTTCAAAACTAACAATACAATATTGCGTGAGAAACTACGTGCTTAAATACATGAAAACTAACGTTACAACACTGTGTGTGAAACTACGTGCTTAACTTCTTCAAAACTAACGATACAACACTGTGTGTGAAACTACATGCTGAAATTCTTCATAACTAAAGACACAACACTGTGTGTGAAACTACCTTCTGAAATTCAGGAAAACTAAGGATACCACACTGCGTGTGAATCTATGTCCTTAACTTCATGAAAACCTTCAATACAACACTGAGTGTGAAACTACGTGCTTAACTTCTTCAAAACTAATGATGCAACACTTTGTGTGAAACTGTGTGCTTAACTTCACGAAAACTTACGATATAACACTATATGAGAAACTACGTGCTTAACTTCATGAAAACTAACGATACAACACTGTGTGAGAATCTTGAGTAACTACCTAAAAGCAAATGATACAACACTGTGTGAGAAACTACCTGCTTAACATCATGAAACCTAACGATACAACCCTGTTTGAGAATCTACCTTCTTAACTTCATGGAACCTTACGATATAACACTTTTTGTGAAACTACATGCTTAACATATTGAAAACTAACGATACAACACTGTGGGAGAATCTTGTTGAGTAACTACTTAAAAATAAACAATACAACACTGTGTGAGAAACTACTTGCATAACTTCATGAAACCTAACGATACAAACCTTTTGAGAATCTCCCTGCTTATCTTAATGGAAATTAACGATACAACACAGTATGTGAAACTATGGTCTTAACTTCTTCAAAACTAACAATGCAACATTTTGAGAGGAACTTCGTGTTTAAATACATGAAAACTAACGATACAACACTAAGTGTGAAACTACGTGTTTAACTTCATGAAAACTAACGATACAACACTGAGTGTGAAACTATGTGCTTAACTTCATGAAAATTTATGATATAACACTGTATTAGAAACTTTTTGCTTAACTTCATGAAAACTAACGATGCAAAACTGTTTGAAAATCTTTCTGATTAACTTCATGGAATTGAAGTTTAAACACGGTATATGTTACTATGTGCTTAACTTTGAGGAGCTGCCCTCCCTATTGCTATCACCTTTAGAAGATGGCGCCGACATCCGTTGTCAGTTGGAGTGCTTCGTTTAACCTCTGCCTCTCCCGTGGCGTCATCTGGGGTGATGAGCAAACCACCAATGTCGGCTCTACATGTCTCACTCGGAGCTCCTAGGCTTATATAAGGGGCTGGGTTTCTTAGCTTGGGGTCTCCCTCTCAGAAGCTGATCATCTATCTCTCAAGATGCATTAAAGCTTTACTGCAGAAGGAGCTGAATGTCCTGTGTCGTTCTTTCTGGCCAGACTGTGGCGCGGGACCTCTGGTGCCGAAACCCAGGAACTCTTCAACATAGCCGGCACCGCGGGAGACCCCTCGGAAAACGGGGCGGATTCAGAACTGCAGGGAGGTAAGTTCGGAGAGGTATGCTAGAACCTGAACCCCCCCTTTCTCGACTTTGGCCTTAATTTGTCACCACCGTGGGACGGGTCAGTGGAGGCTTTGGTGCTAGTCCTGTTTGTCCTTCTTCTTCATCGTGGCTGGTGCTAACAGAACGGTGCTGTCATACTGGTAAAGGAGTTGAGCACCCTTTTTTACTTTTGTTTTGCCTCCAGCCGCGCCATTAGATAAGCCACCTGCAAGATGGGGTCGTCACAGTCAGTGGTTACTGCCCTACAGACTGTGCTAAAACAAAGAGATCTTAAAATTGCACCACGAACACTTCAAAATTTTGTGAAGGAGGTAGATAGAGTGGCACCATGGTATGCTTGTTCCGGGTCCCTCACTGTAGCCTCATGGAACAAGCTAGGTAAAGACCTAGACAGGAAGCATGTAGAAGGAGATTTCTGCTTAGGTACCAAAGCCATTTGGAAGCTAGTTAAGAACTGCTTGGAGGATGAGGCCTGTCACCCTGCTATAGTAGAAAGTCAGGGAACCTTAGAGGAAGTTCAGGATAACATGTCAGAAACTGAACGGAATGAGAGAATGGGAGCTCGCAAAAGGAAAGACATGTCTAAGAAAAAAGGCCCTCCCCCAAGAAGTTAAGAAAGGGGGAGAGAAAGAAGGGAGTGATCATTCACCCCCTAACAAATCTAAGAAAAAGAAAAGGCCAGAATCTAGCCTATACCCTACGGTAGAGCTAGAAGCCTTCCGATTCTGACACTCTGGATTCTAGCGAAGAAGCTGATCTAGAGGAGGAGGCAGCATGGTATAAGGAAGAAAGATATCACCCTGATAGACACCGGCCGCTGAAAACAAAAATGGCAGGCTCACGCCCCTCGGCGCCTCCACCATATGAGCTTCGGCTGAATACTGGTACTGACTACTTTTTATCTTTAGAGGAACGGAGAAAAATACAAGTGGCTTTTCCAGTATTTGAGAATGCGGAAAGCAGAAGAGTACATACCCCCGTAGATTACAATCAAATCAAAGAATTGGCCGAATCCGTTCGTAATTATGGGGTCAATGCTAACTTTACCACAATACAGGTGGAAAGGCTTGCTAATTTTGCCATGACTCCCACTGACTGGCAGACGACAGTGAAAGCAGTGCTTCCTAACATGGGACAATACATGGAATGGAAGGCTCTCTGGTATGATGCAGCCCAGGCACAAGCTAGAGTTAATGCCACAGCTGGAGATGAGAATCAGAGGCAGTGGACATTTGAAATGCTGACAGGTCAGGGTCAACATGCCCTTAATCAAACCAACTACATCTGGGGCGTCTATGCTCAGGTGTCGGCCGCCACTATTAAAGCATGGAAGGCCCTCACAAAAAGGGGAGAATCCAGCGGACACCTTACAAAGATTGTCCAAGGACCCCAAGAGCCATTTTCAGATTTTGTGGCCAGAATGACCCAGGCCGCCGGTCGCATCTTTGGTGATTCAGAACAAGCTATGCCCCTGATTGAGCAACTTGTCTATGAACAAGCAACCCAGGAATGTTGAGCGGCTATCGCCCCTGGCAAAAGCAAAGGTTTACAAGATTGGCTCAGAGTGTGCAGGGAGCTGGGGGGACCCCTAACCAATGCAGGACTAGCTGCCACCATTTTACAAATGCACAGGCATAGAGATTTATCTAATCGAAAAGCTTGTTTTAATTGTGGGAAAATGGGGCACCTTAAGAAAGATTGTCAAGCCCCTGAAAGAACAAGAGAACTGGAGCTTTGCCGTCATTGTGGTAAAGGTTATCATAAGGCTAGCGAATGCAGGTCAGTCCGGGATATAAAAGGGAGGCTTCTGCCCCCTATTGAAGAACCCAAGGTACCCCAATCAAAAAACGGGTCACAGGACCCATGGTCCCAGTTCCCTCAGAAATATGGGAACCGATTTCAGAAAAGCAATCAAGAGAAGGTAGAGGCTTCGGAGGAACCCCCGGAATGGACTTGCGTGCTGCCTCCGACTTCTTACTCATGCCCCAAATGAATGTTCAACCGGTCCCAGTCCATTCCCCTGGACCTTTGTCCCCTGCCACCATTGGGCTTATTCTGGGCCGCGGCTCCTTAACTTTACAGGGACTCATTATATATCCTGGGATTGTTGACACGTATCATAAAGAGGAGATTCAAGTTCTCTGTTCTAGCCCTCGGGGCATATTTTCTATAAAGCAGGGAGATAGAATTGCACAACTGGTGTTGCTGCCCTCCCTCATGGATGGAGAAACCTACACTTTACAAAAAAGGGCTATGGGATCTTCTGGAAGTGATTCAGCCTATCTGGCTATACCCCTAAATGAGAGACCTACAATAAAATTGTTAATTAATGGAAAAGATTTGAAGGGATATGGGAGCAGACAAAAGCATTATTTCACTCCATTGGTGGCCGAAGTCTTGGCCCACTGTTGTTTCATCTCATTCTCTACAAGGTCTTGGATATCAGTCCTCTCCTGCCATCGGTGCCACAGCCTTCACCTGGCAGAACGCTGAGGGCAAACGGGGATGTTTTACCCCCTATGTGTTGCCACTCCCTGTAAATTTATGGGGACAGGATGTGTTACAAGCCATGGGCATGACCCTAAATAATGAATACTCCCCCCAGGCATCAGCCATTATGGCAAAGATGGGGTATACAAAGGGTAGAGGCTTGGGTAGGCAAGAACAAGGCAGAATAAAACCCATTATGCAACACGGAAATTGGGGTAGAAAAGGACTGGGTTTTATTTAGGGGCCATTGAGGCTTCACGACCCATACCATGGAAAACAGAGGAGCTGGTATGGGTCTCTCAATGGCCTCTATCCTCTGAAAAATTAGAGGCTGTCACAAGATTAGTGCAAGAACAGGAATGGCTGGGGCATCTAGAGCCTTCTACCTCCCCGTGGAATACACCAATTTTTGTTATTAAGAAGAAATCTGGGAAGTGGAGATTACTCCATGACCTGCGGGCCATTAACAATCAGATGCATCTTTTTGGCCCTGTTCAAAGAGGCCTTCCTTTGCTTTCTGCACTTCCTCAAGATTGGAAGCTTATTATTATAGACATTAAGGATTGTTTCTTCTCTATTCCACTTTACCCACAGGATAGACCAAGGTTTGCCTTCACTATCCCTTCTCTTAATCATATGGAACCAGACAAGAGATTTCAGTGGAAGGTACTGCCACAAGGCATGGCCAATAGCCCAACAATATGTCAGCTGTATGTGCAGGAGGCTTTGGAGCCAATTAGGAAGCAATTTACATCTTTAATCATGATCCATTATATGGACGATATTCTTATTTGTCACAAAGAGTTAGATGTTTTACAAAAGGCTTTTCCCATGCTGGTGGCTGAATTAAAACAGTGGGGATTAGAGATTGCCTCAGAAAAGGTTCAAATTGCAGATACAGGCCTCTTTTTGGGCTCAATGATTACTCCCAAAAATATAGTTCCTCAGAAAATAGAAATTCGCAAAGACCACTTACAAACATTAAATGATTTTCAGAAACTTCTGGGAGATATAAATTGGTTGAGGCCCTTTTTAAAAATTCCATCTGCTGATCTAAAACCCCTCTTCGATCTCCTGGAGGGTGAGCCTCATATCTCCTCACCCAGAAAATTTACCCCTGCTGCCCACCGAGCCTTACAGATGGTGGAAGAGGCCTTACAGGAAGCACAATTACAACGTATTGAGGAGTCACTACCTTTTAGTCTGTGTGTTTTTAAGACAGCTCAATTGCCAACTGCAGACCTGTGGCAACATAGACCATTACTTTGGATTCATCCAAATGCTTCCCCCGCTAAGATTATTGACTGGTACCCTGATGCTGTTGCACAGCTCGCGCTTTGCGGAATAAAAGCAGCTGTTACGCATTTTGGCAGGGATCCTGATTCCTTGATTGTGCCTTATACTGCTGCACAAGTTCAGACCTTGGCAGCCACATCTAGTGATTGGGCAGTTTTAGTTACTTACTTTTCAGGACAAATTGATAATCATTTTCCAAAGCATCCAATTTTACAGTTTGCCCTAAATCAGGCTATAGTGTTTCCACAAGTGACAGCTAAAGACCCACTCCCAGATGGGACTGTGGTGTACACTGATGGATCAAAAACTGGTATGGGAGCTTATGTGGTCAAGGATAGCGTTATATCTAAACAATATAATGAAACTTCACCTCAAGTTGTAGAATGTCTGATAGTACTGGATGTTCTTGAGGCCTTTCCAGGACCCCTCAATATTGTATCAGATTCCTCATATGTGGTTAATGCAATTAATCTCCTTGAGATAGCTGGAATAATAAGATCCTCCAGCAGAGTTGCTAACATCTTTCAGAAGATACAAGCTGCCTTGTTAAATAGGAGATTTCCTGTTTTCATTATCCATATCTGAGCACATTCTAGACTCCCAGGTCCCATGTCCTCAGGGAATGACTTGCTTTGCGGAATTAATGGAAGCTGTACTGATCTTTCTCCTATGGCAATGATTGCTGGAGGATATAGTGAGAAGGGACAGATTACTTTTGATTGGAAAGGGGCATTAGGCAACAGTCTGAGTGAGGGACAGAGCTCTGGATCATCTGATTGGTCCTCCTCCAATGTTAAGTATACCCCTTTTAAGAGAACTAATTATTCAGCTGTTCCGATTTGTGTTTGGCCGCCCTTTATTTGGGTTGTGAGTAATGATACCTTAGGTAAGAATCAGAAAGAAATAAATTGCTCTGCTTAGAATTGTTTTTATGCATTATGCTGGGATGCTATTAAGCACCCTTTTGCTTTGGTAATGCGCATGCCTCAATTTGTTCCAGTTCCTGTTGAGGCGCCAAGTAGTTTGAGTTTGTTTAGGGAAAAGCGAGATTTTTGGGATCTCTGCTATTATTGTGGGCCTGATAGCCGCCGCCGTGGTTACTGCTTCGGTTACCGCCTCGGCCCTTGCACATTCTGCCACTGTGCAGACAACTCAAACCATTAATGGACTATCAGCCACTGTGATCATGGCCCTAGATAAACAGGCCACTGCCAATTCTCAGATACAAGGAGGCCTGATGTTGGTAAACCAACGGATTGATTTGGTTCAGGAACAATTGGATATATTGTGGCAGATGGCCCAATTGGGATGTGAACAAAAGATGCCTGGCCTTCGTGTCACTTCAGTACAATATGAGAATTTTACAAGAGCAGCTAACCTGTCAAAAGCTCTGTCTCAACATTTATTACAGAATTGGACTTTTGAGTTTGAGCAGACACTCCGTGAGTTGAGAGTGGCGATCCTGCAAGTGAATTTGACACATCTGGATCTTTCTCTGATGGAAGGCCTCTCCTCCTGGATTTCATCTGCATTTTCTTATTTTAAGGAATGGGTGGGGGTGGGATTATTTAGCCTAGTTCTCTCCTGTGGAATAGTGTTGATGCTTTGGATGGTGTGTAAGCTCAGAGCCCAAACAAAAAGAGACAAAGTGGTGGTGGCACAAGCACTTGCTGCCTTAGAACATGGAGCCTCCCCTGACATTTGGTTAACCATGTTAAAGCAATAGGTCACTGGCCTCCTGGCTCTTGCATCCCTCGAGGCTAGTCTCATTGGACAGGATAGAGTGGCTAGGCTTCAGCAGCCCAAGGAGTTGCAAGGCTAAGCACTGCACAGGAGAGGACTGCGGTATAACAACTTTCTCCTGGGAGATCTTGCATGAAGGTTCATGTCATGATCTCCTTCCCCCAGAAAAATGACATCGGGACTGGACAGGGCTCCCTCTGGGGATAAGACCCTGGAGAGGAGCTTTGTACATGTTCCAAATTTGCACATGGGGATTTGTCCTCTATCTCCACTCCAAAGTTGTGGGTGTCCTATGGCTTCAAAAATAAATGAATAGGGGGAGATGTGAGGAGCCGCCCTCGCTATCGCTATTGCCATTAGAAGATGGCACCGACATCTGTTGTCGGTTGGAGTCCACCGTTTAAGCTCTGCCTCTCCCAAGGCATCATCTGGGGTGATGAGCAAACCACCAATCCCGGCCCTACACGTCTCACTCGGAGCTCCTAGGCTTATATAAGGGGCTGGATTTCTTAGCTTGGGGTCTCCCTCTCAGAAGCTGACCATCTATCTCCCAAGATGCATTAAAGCTTTACTGCAGAAGGATCCGAGTGTCCTGTGTCATTCTTGCTGGTGAGACTCTGGCACGGGACACTTAACTTCATGAAAACTAAGGATACAAATCTGTTTGAGAATCTACATGGTTAACTTCATGAAAACATATGATACAACCCTGTGTGTAAAATTATGGGCTTAACTTCATGAACACTTAATATATGACACTGTAGGAGAAACTACGTGCTTAACTTCATGAAAACTAACAATACAATATAGTATGTGAAAGTAAGTGTTTAACTTCTTCAAAACTAACTATACAACATTGTGTGAAAAACTACGTGCTTAACTTCATGAAAACTAATGATACAACACTGTGTGTGAAATTACATGCTTAACTTCTTCGAAACTAATGATACAACAGTGTGTGTGAAACTAATTGCTGAACTTGATGAAAACTAACGATACAACACTGTGTGTGAAACTATGAGCTTAACGTCATGAAAACTTACGATATAACACTTTATTAGAAACTATGTGCTTAACTTCATGAAAACTAAGGATACAACACTGTGTGTGAAACTATGTGCTTAACTTCTTCAAAATTTACAATATAATACTGTATTAGAAACTACGTGCTTAACTTCATGAAAAATAATGATACAACACTGTGTGTGAAACTACATGCTGAACTTCTTCAAAACTAATGATAAAAAACTGTGTGTGAAACCACCAGCTTACCTTCTTCAAAACTAATGATAAAACACTGTGTGTGAAATTATGTGCTTAACTTCAGGAAGACTTACGATACAACACTGTGTGTAAAACTATGTGCTTAACTTCATGAAAACTTCCTATATAACACTGTAGGGGAAACTACGTCCTTAATTTCATGAAAACTAATGATACAACATAGTATGTGAAACTAAGTGCTTAACTTCTTCAAAACTAACAATACAAAACTGTGTGTGAAACTATGAGCTTAACTTCTTGAAAACTAACGATACAACACTGTTTGTGAAACTATTTGCTGAACTTCATGAAAACTAATGATACAACACTGTAAGTGAAACTATGTGCTTAATTTCATGAAAACTTACAATATAACACTGTATTAGAAACTACGAGCTTACCTTCATGAAAACTAAGGATACAAAGCTGTTTGAGAATCTACATGCTTAAGAAAACTTACACTACAACACTGTGTGTGAAACTTCTTGCTGAACTTCATGAAACCTATGGATACAAACCTGTTTGAGAATTTACCTGCTTAACTTCATGGAAACTAAAGATACAACACAGTATGTGAAACGAAGTGCTTAACTTCTTCAACTAACAACACAACATTGTGTGAAAAACTACTTGCTTAAATACATGAAAAATAACGATACAACACTGTGTGTGAAACTTTGTGCTTAACTTCTTCAAAACTAACGATACAACATTGTGTGTGAAACTACTTGCTGAACTTCAAGAAAACTAACGATACAACACTGTGTGTGAAACTACATGTTGTACATCATGATACTAATGATACAACACTGTGTGAGAATCTTGTTGAGTAACTACTTAAAAACAAACGATACAACACTGTGTGAGAAACTACTTGCTTAACTTCAAGAAACCTAACGATACAAACCTGTTTGAGAATCTACCTGCTTAACTTCATGGAAACTAAAGATACAACACAGTATGTGAAACTGAGTGCTTATCTTCTTCAAAACTAACAATACAACATTGTGTGAAAAACTACTTGCTTAAATACATGAAAAATAACGATACAACACTGTGTGTGAAACTTTGTGCTTAACTTCTTCAAAACTAACGATACAACATTGTGTGTGAAACTACTTGCTGAACTTCAAGAAAACTAACGATACAACACTGTGTGTGAAACTACATGTTGTACATCATGATACTAATGATACAACACTGTGTGAGAATCTTGTTGAGTAACTACTTAAAAACAAACGATACAACACTGTGTGAGAAACTACTTGCTTAACTTCAAGAAACCTAACGATACAAACCTGTTTGAGAATCTACCTGCTTAACTTCATGGAAACTAACGATAAACACAGTATGTGAAACTGAGTGCTTATCTTCTTCAAAACTAACAATACAACATTGTGTGAGAAAATATGTGCGTAACTTCCTGAAATACAACGATTCAACACTGTATGAGAATCTGCATGCTTAGCTTCATGAAAACTAAAGATACAACACTGTTTGAGATACTAACTGCTTAACTTCACGAAAACTTTTGATACACCACCGTATGAGGAACTACATCCTTACCTTCATAAAAAGTAATGACACAACACTGTGTTAGAAACTAGGTGCTTAACATCATGAAAAGTAACGATACAACACTGTGTGTGAAATTACATGTTTAACTTCTTCAAAACTAATGATACAACAGTGTGTTTGAAACTACTTGCTGAACTTGATGAAAACAAATGATACAACACTTCAAGAAAACATACGGTATAACACTATATTAGAAACTACGTGCTTAACTTCATGAAAACTATTGATACAACACTGTGTAAGAAACTACATGCTTACCTTCATAAAAAGGAACTGTACAACACTGTGTGTGAAACTACGTGCTTAACTTCTTCAAAATTAAAGATACAACACTGTGTGTGAAACTATGTGCTTAACTTCTTCAAAACTTACAATATAATACTGTATTAGAAACTACTTGCTTAAATTCATGAAACAATGATATAACACTGTTTGTGAAACTACCTGCTTAACTTCTTCAAAACTAAGGAACAACACTGTGAGTGAAACTATGTGCTTAACTTCATAAAAACTTACGATACAACACTGTGTGAGAATCTTGTTGAGTAACTACTTAAAAACAAACGATACAACACTGTGAGATAACTACGTGCTTAACTTCATGAAAACTAACAATACAAACCTCTTTGAGAATCTACCTGCTTAACTTCATGAAAATTAACGATACAACACAGTGTGTGAAACTAATTGCTTAACTTCTTCAAAACTAATGATAAAACATTCTGTGAGAAACTACGAGCTTAACTTCATGAAAGTAACGATACAACACTGTGTGTCAAATTACATGCTTAACTTCTTCAAAACTAATGATACAACAGTGTGTGTGAAACTACTTGCGGATCTTAATGAAAACTAACGATACAACACTGTGTGTGAAACTATGAGCTTAACTTCAAGAAAAATTACGATATAACACTGTATTAGAAACTACTTACTTAACTTCATGAAAACGATTGATACAACACAGTGTTAGAAACTACATGCTTACCTTCATAAAAAGGAACTTTACAACACTGTGTTAGAAACTACGTGCTTAACGTCATGAAAACTAAGGATACAACACTGTGTTTGAAACTATGTGATTAACTTCTTCAAAACTTACAATATATTACTGTATTAGAAACTACGGGCTTAACGTCATGAAAACTAACGACACAACACTGTGTGTGAAACTACGTGCTTAATTTCTTCAAAACTAATGATACAAAACAGTGTGAGAAAATACCTGCTTAACTTCTTCAAAACTAATGATACAACACTGTGTGTGAAACTATGTGCTTATCTTCATGAAAACTTACAATATAACACATTATTAGAAACTACATGCTTAACTTCATGAAAACTAAGGATACAAAGCTGTTTAAAATCTACATGCTTAAGAAAGCTTATAATACAACACTGTGGGTGAAACTACGTGCTTAACTTGTTCAAAACTAATGATACAATACTGTGTGTGAAACGATGTGCTTAACTTCATGAAAACTTACGATATAACACTGTGTGAGAATCTTGTTGAGTAACTACTTAAAAACATCGATACAACACTGTGTGAGAAACTACGTGCTTAACTTAATGAAACCTAACAATACAAACCTGTTTGAGAATCTACCTGCTTAACTTCATGAAAACTAACGATACAACACAGTATGAGAAACTAATTGCTTAACTTCTTCAAAAGTAATGATAAAATATTGTGTCAGAAACTACGTGCTTAATTTCATGAAAACTAATGATACAACACTCTGTGAAACTACGTGCTGAACTTCATGAAAAAAACAATACCACAATGCGTATGAACTATGTCCTTAACTTCATGAAAACATATGATACAACACTGTGTGTGAAACTATATGCTTAACTTCTTCAAGACTAACGATACAACACTGTGTGTGACACTACGTGCTTAACTTCTTCAAAATTAATGATACAACACTGTGGGAGAATCTTGTTGAGTAACAATTTAAATAGAAACAATACAACACTGTGTGAGAAACTACTTGCATAACATCATGAAACCTAACCATACAAACCTGTTTGAGAATCTAACTGCTTGTCTTCATGGAAACTAATGATACAACACAGTATGCGAAATGAGGTGCTTACCTTCTTCAAAACTAACACTGCAACATTTTGTTAGAAACTAAGGGCTTAAATACATGAAAACTAACAATACAACACTGTGTGTGAAACTATGTGCTTAACTTCATGAACACATACGATATAACACTGTATTAGAAAGTACGTGCTTCATGAAAACTATTGATACAACACTGTGTGAGAAACTACATGCTTACCTTCATAAAAGTAATGATAAATCACTGTGTTAGAAACTACGTGCTTAACTTCACAACTAACGATACAACATAGTATGTGAAACTAAGTGCTTAACTTCTTCAAACTAACGATACAACATTGTGTGAGGAACTACATGCTTAACTTCATGAAAAGTAACGATACAACACTGTGTGTGAAATTACATGATTAACTTCTTCAAAACTAACGATACAACAGTGTGTGTGAAACTACTTGCTGAACTTGATGAAAACTAACGATACAACACTGTGTGTGAAACTACGTGCTGAACATCTTCAAAACTAACGATACAACACTGTGTGTGAAACTATGTGCTTAACTTCATGAAAACTTATGATGCAACACTGTGTGTAAAACTATGTGCTTGACTTCATGAAAACTTCCTATATAACACTGTAGGAGAAACTACGTGCTTAACTTCATGAAAACTAACGATACAACATAGTACGTGAAACTAAGTGCTTACCATCTTCCAAACTAACGATACAACACTGTGTGTGAAACTATGTGCTTAACTTCTTCAAAACTAACGATGCAACTCTGCGTGTGAAACTATGTATTGAACTTCATGAAAACTTACGATACAACACGGTGTGAGTATCTTGTTGAGTATCTACTTAAAAACAAACGATACAACCCTGTGTGAGAAACAACCTGCTTACCTTCGTGAAACCTAACAATACAAACCTGTTTGAGGATAAACCAGCTTAACTTCAAGAAAACTATCGATACAACACAGTATGTGAAACTAATTGCTTAACTTCTTCAAAACTAATGATAAAACATGGTGTGAGAAACTACGTGCTTAACTTCATGAAAACCAATGATACAACGCTGTGTGTGAAACTTCGTGCTGAAATTCATGAAAACTAACGATACCACACTGCGTGTGAAACTATGTCCTTAACTTCATGAAAACCTTCAATACAACACTGTGTGTGAAACTACATGCTTAACTTCTTCAAATCTAATGATAAAACACTGTGTGAAACTACATGCTGTACTTCATGAAACTAACATTGCAACACTGTGTGTGAAACTGCTTTCTTAACTTCTTCAAAACCAACGATATAAACCTGTTTGAGAATCTACCTGCTTAACTTCATGGAAACTTACGATACAACACAGAATGTGAAACTAGATGCTTAACTTCTTCAAAACTAACAATGCAACATTTTGTAAGAAACTACGTGCTTAACTTCATGAAAACTAATGATACAACACTGTGTGTGAAACTACGTGCTTAACTTCATGAAAACTAACGATACAACACTGTGTGTGAAACTAAGTGCTTAACTTCATGAACACTTACGATATAACACTGTATTAGAAACTACGTGCTTCATGAAAACTATTGATACAACACTGTGTGAGAAACTACATGCTTACCTTCATAAAAACTAACGATACAATACTGTGTTAGAAACTACGTGCTTAACTTCACGAAAACTAAGGATACAAAACTGTTTGAATATCTACCTGCTTAACTTCATGAAACCTAACGATAAAACATGGTATATGATACTACATGCTTAACTTCATGAAAACTAAGGATACAAATCTGTTTGAGAATCTACATACTTAACTTCAAGAAAACTTATGATACAACACTGTGAGTACAACTATGCGCTTAACTTCATGAAAACTTACTATATAACACTGTAGGAGAAACTACGTGCTTAACTTCATGAAAACTAACGATACAACATAGTATGTGAAACTAAGTGCTTAACTTCTGCAAAACTAAGGATACAATATTGTGTGAGAAACTACATGCTTAACTTCATGAAAAGTAACGATACAACACTGTGTGTGAAATTACATGATTAACATCTTCAAAACTAATGATACAACAGTGTGTGTGAAACTACTTACTGAACTTGATGAAAACTAAAGATACAACACTGTATGTGAAACCATGTGCTTAACTTCATGAAAACTTACGATGCAACACTGTGTGTAAAACTATGTGCTTAACTTCATGAAAACTTCCTATATAACACTGTAGGAGAAACTACGTGCTTAATTTCATGAACACTAACGATACAACATTGTATGTGAAACTATGTGCTTAACTTCTTCAAAACTAACGATACAACACTGTGTGTGAAACTATGTGCTTAACTTCTTCAAAACTAACAATACAACTCTGTGTGTGAAACTATTTGCTGAACTTCTTGAAAACAAACGATACAACACTGTGTGTGAAACTATGTGCTTAACTTCATGAAAACTTATGATATAACACTGTATTAGAAACTATGTGCTTAACTTCATTAAAACTAAGGATACAAAGCTGTTTGTGAATCTCCATGCTTATGAAAACTTATGATAAAACACTGTGTGAGAATTTTGTTGAGTAACTACTTAAAAACTAATGATACAAAACTGTGTGAGAAACTACCTGCTTGCCTTCCTGAAACCTAACAATACAAACCTTTTTGAGAATCTAACTGCTTAACTTCATGAAAACTAACATTACAACATAGTATGTGAAACTAATTGCTTAACATCTTCAAAACTAATGATTAAACATTGTGTGAGAAATTACATGCTTAACTTCATGAAAACTAATGATACAACACTTTGTGTGAAACTACTTGCTGAACTTCTTCAAAACTAAGGATACAACACTGTGTGTGAAACTATTTGTTGATGTTCATGAAAACTAATGATGCAACACTCTGTGTGAAACTACGTGCTTAACTCATTTAAATAAACACGGTATATGAAACTATGTGTTTGAGAGGAGGCTGAGAGTCCAGGGAAGCAGCTGTTCCTCTGGCAGCATCAGGTAAGCAGGCTGGCTTCCTGGCCTGTGTTCCAGTACCTGCAGTTCGCCTGGGAACTGCACAGAGCTCCCAATCCCAGCAGAAGCCTAGCACCACAGACTCCAGGTCTTCTCTCCCGCCAACTAGACCAGGAAACCAGAGGAGCCAGGGAGACCAGAGGAGTAGCTCTTCTGGATCAGGTACAACAGGACCAAGCATAAGGTCCAGGGGACCAGGTAAAAGGCTAAGCCCCCCAGATTCCTGTTCTTCTTCTCCACCCACGGGACCAGCACTAGGACAAGGAATAGAAGAACCATCAGATTATTGGACTTGCTAGCACCCACCAAAAGGGAGCTCTGGTCCCCAGACCAGTAAGGGGCTCTTTCTGCACCCATTAGAAGAAGAGATGGGAAAGATACAATACAAAAACACACTCAGCAACAGAAAAACAAATATGACACCGCCAGATTCTAGAGACTCCACACCAGCAAGACTCCAACATTCCAATGTAAGCAAAGCAGAAGAGAATGACCTTAAAACCACTTTCATGAAAATGATAGAGGCCCTAAAAGAGGATATAGGAAAATCCCTCAAAGAAATGGAAGAAAAAAACTATCCAAAAAAGGCAGGAAATGGAAGAAGAAACATACTAAAAAAGGCAGGAAATGGAAGAAGAAACAAAGCAAAAAATGAAAGAAATGGAAGAAGAATCAAAGCAAAAACTGAGAGAAATGGAAGGGGAAACAAACCAAAAAAGGCAGGAAATGGAAGAAGAAACAAAGCAAAAAATTCAAGAATTGGAAGAATAAGCAAACCAAAAAATGCAAGAAATTGAAGAAAAAACAAACCAAAAAATTCATAAAAGGGAACAAATGGATGAAAAGATAAATTGAAATTGCAAGAAACAATGCAAAGACTGCAAGAGTTGAAAACTGAAATAGAGACAATTAGAAAACACACAATCTGAAGAAAGGCAGGATTTTGAAAAGCTGGGCAAATGGTCAGGTACTACCGATACAAGCATTGCCAACAGAATAGAAGAGATGGAAGAGAGAATCTCAAGTATTGAAGATACACTAGGAGAAATAGATTCATCAACCAAAGAAAACCTTGCGTCCAACAAATCCTTAACACAAAACATCCAGGATATATGGGACACCATGAAAAGACCAAACTTAAGAATAATAGGTATAGAAGAAGGAGAAGAAAACCACCTCAAACGGGCAGAAA
This sequence comes from Mesocricetus auratus, assembly GCF_017639785.1. Taxonomy (NCBI): domain Eukaryota; kingdom Metazoa; phylum Chordata; class Mammalia; order Rodentia; family Cricetidae; genus Mesocricetus; species Mesocricetus auratus. Next base: position 32,001,128 of record NW_024429205.1, on the reverse strand, counting down.
ACATATTCAACAAAATCATAGAAGAAATCTTTCCAAACCTTAAGAAAGACATGCCAATGAAGGTACGAGAAGCTTACAGAACACCAAATAGAGTGAACCACAAAAAAGTCCCCTTGCCACATAATAATCAGGACCCCAAATATACATAATGAAGAAAGAATATTAAGAGCAGCTAAGGAAAAAGGTCAAGTAACATATAAAGGCAGACATATCAGAATTACACCTGACTTCTCCATGGAAACTCTGAAAGCCAGAATGCCCTAGATAGATATTCTACCAACACTAAGAGACCATGGATACCAGCACAGACTACTATACCGGGCAAAGCTCTCAATCACTATAGATGGAGAAAACAAGATATTCCATGACAAAACTAGATTCAAGCAATATGTATCCACTATCCCAGCCCTACAGAAAGTTTTGGAAGGAAAACTCCAACCCAAGGAAGTTAACTACAACCAGAAAAACATAGGCATTAGAGAATCCCTCTCTACCAACAGCCAAAAGAACAAGGGGTGAAATTCCACACATAATTCCACCAACAACAACCACTGCAAATCGAAGAAGGATGAACAATCAATGGTCATTAATATCCCTCAACATTAATGGCCTTAACTCAGCCATAAAAAGACACAGGCTAGCAGAATGGATTCAAAGACAGAACCCTTCTTTCTGCTGCATACAAGAAATACACCTCACCCTTAAAGACAGACGTTAAAGGTTGGGAAAAAAACCTTCCAATCAAATGGACCCAAAAAAACAAGCAGTGGTAGCAATCCTAATATCTAACAAACTAGACTTTAAAATAAAATCAATCAAAAGAGATGAAGGAGGTCATTACATACTCATCACAAGTGAAACCCACCAAGATGAAGTGTCTAACCTGAACATCTATGCCCCAAATACAAAGGCATCCACATTCGTAAAAGTAACATTACTAAAACTTAAATCACATATAAAGCCCCACACACTTATAGTGGGAGATTTCAACACACCACTCTCACCACTAGACAGGAATTCCAGACAGAAACTCAACAAATAAGCAAAGGGTCTAATAGAAGTAATGACCCGACTGGGATTAACAGACATCTATAGAACATTTCATCCACATAAAAAGATTATACCTTCTGCTCACCACCACATGAAACCTTCTCAAAAATCAACCACATAGTTGACAACATATCAAACCTCAGCAGCTACAAAAAATTGGAATTAACAGCACTGCTAAAACCTCTAGAACACAAAGAAGAAAACTTCCCCAGGAGGAGTAGATGCCAGGAAATAATCATATTGAGAGCTGAAATCAATGAAGTGGAAACTAGGAAAACAATACAAAGAATCAATGCAACAATGAGTTGGTTCTTTGAGAAAATCAACAAGATAGACAAACCTTTGTCCAAACTTATCAGACAGCAGAGAGTGAACATGCAAATTAACAAAATCAGAAATGAAAAGGGAGACATAACAACGAACTCTGATGAAATCCAGAGAATCATCAGGTCATACTTTGAAAACCTGTACTCCACAAAATTTGAAAATTTAAAGGAAATGGATGAATTCCTGGATAGCTATCACTTGCCAAAACTAAATCAAGAACAGATAAGCAATTTAAATAGACCTATAACCCCCATGGAAATAGAAGCAGTCATCAAAAGCCTCCCAACCAAAAAAAGCCCAGGTCCAGATGGCCTCAGTGCAGAATTCTACCAGAAATTCAAAGAACAGCTTATACCAATTCTTCTGAAAGTATTCCACACAATAGAAGCAGAAGGTTCTTTGCCAAACTCTTTCTATGATGCTTCAATAACCTTGATCCCTAAGCCACACAAAGACACAACTAAGAAAGAGAACTTCAGACCAATATCCCTCAAGAACATTGATGCAAAATTACTCAATAAAATACTGACAAATCAGATCCAAGAACACATCAAAACAATCATTCACCAAGATCAAGTAGGTTTCATCCCAGGGATGCAGGGATGGTTCAACATACGAAAATCCATCAACGTAATCCACCATATAAACAAGCTGAAAAACAAAAATTACATGATCATCTCACTAGATGCTGAAAAAGCCTTTGACAAAATCCAAACACACCTTCATGATAAAGGTCTTGGAGAGATCTGGGATAGCAGGAACATACTTAAACATAATAAAAGCTATATACAGTAAACGAAAAGCCAACATCAAACTAAATGGACAGAAACTCAACGCAATTCCTCTAAAATCAGGAACAAAACAAGGCTGTCCACTCTCTTCATACCTTTTCAACATGGTACTTGAAGTTCTAGCCATTTGCCATAAGAAAACAAAAGGGGATCAAGGGGATACAAATTGGGAAGGAAGAGGTCAAACTTTCACTGTTTGCAGATGATATTATAGTTTACATCAGTGACCCAAAGAACTCTACCAGGGAACTTTTACAGCTGATTAACACCTTCAGCAAAGTGGCGGGCTACAAGATCAACTCAAAGAGATCAGTAGCCCTACTATATACAGATGATAAAAGGGCTGAGAAAGAAATCAGAGAAACATCACCCTTTACAATTGCCACAAACAACATAAAATACCGTGGAGTAATGCTAACCAAACAAGTGAAAGACCTGTATCATAAGAATTTTGAATCTTTAAAGAAAGAAATTAAAGAAGCCCTCAGAAAATGGAAAGATCTCCCATGCTCTTGGATAGGTAGGATCAATGTAGTAAAAATGGCAATCCTGCCAAAAGCAATCTACAGATTCAATGCTATCCCCATTAAAATCCCAGCACAATTCTTCACAGACCTTGAAAGAACAATAACCAATTTTGTATGGAAAAACAAAAGACCCAGGATAGCCAAAACAACCCTGTTCAACAAGGCAACGTCCGGAGGCATCACTATCCCTGACCTCAAGCTCTATTATAGAGCTATAGTCCTGAAAACAGCTTGGTATTGGCACAAAAATAGACAGGCAGACCAATGGAATCGAATTGAAAATCCGGGTATTAACCCACACACGTACGAACATCTGATCTTTGACAAAGAAGCTAAAAATATACAATGGAATAAAGAAAGCCTCTTCAACAAATGGTGCTGGCATAATTGGAGACTGGCATGTAGAAGAATGCGGATCGATCCATGTTTATCGCCATGCACAAAACTTAAGTCCAAATGGATCAAAGACCTCAACATAAATCCAGCCACACTGAACCTCTTAGAAGAGAAAGTGGGTGGTACCCTTGAACGAATTGGTACAGGAGACAGCTTCCTGAACATAACACCAGTAGCACAGACAGTGAGATCAACAATTAATAAATGGGACCTACTGAAACTGAGAAGCTTCTGTAAGGCAAAGGACACAGTCAGCAAGACAAAAAGGCAGCCCACAGAATGGGAAAAAATATTCACTAATCCCACATCTGACAGAGGGTTGATCTCCAAAATTTACAAACAACTCAAGAAGCAAGTCTCCAAAACAGCAAAGGACCCAATTAAGAAGTGGGCTGCAGAACTAAATAGAGAGTTTTCAATAGAGGAGTCTAAAATGGCTGAGAGGCACTTGAGAAAGTGCTCAACATCCTTAGCCATCCGGGAAATGCAAATCAAAGGAACTCTGAGATACCATCTCACTCCTGTCAGAATGGCTAAAATCAAAAACACCAATGACAATTTATGCTGGAGAGGATGTGGTGAAAGGGGGACACTCCTCCATTGCTGGTGGGAGTGCCAACTGGTTCAGCCACTTTGGAAAGCAGTATGGAGATTCCTCAGAAAAATGGGAATAAACCTACCACAAGACCCAGCAACTCCACTCTTAGGCATATATCCAAAAGATGCCCATTCATATAACAAAGATGTCTGTTCCACTATGTTCATAGCAGCTTTATTTGTAATAGCCAGAACTTGGAAGCAACTTAGATGTCCCTCACCCGAAGAGTGGATAGAGAAAATGTGGTACATCTACACAATGGAGTACTATTCAGCAGAAAAAAATAATGGAATCATGAGATTCGCAGGCAAATGGATGACACTAGAAGAAACCATCCTGAGTGAGGTAACCCAGTCACAAAAAGAGAAACATGGCATGTACTCTCTCATATATGGATTTTAGACATAGATCTGGGGAGTGCCAGCCTACAATCCTATGGCCAGAGAGTCTGGGAAACAGAAACTTCATTTAGTGGCTGGTTAAGTACTGAGCTGAACTCAAGAAAGCCAGTATCAGAGAGGGAGGACTGATGATCAAAGGGATTAAGACTGGGCTGGTTTAACCCCCAGAAACAGCTGACCAGACAAAGGTTAACTCTTGAATCCCAGGCATCAGCCTGGGAATCCAGCATGGGACTGATCAAGACCCCCTGAATCTGGGTGTCAGTGAGGAGGCCTAGGTAATCTATTGAGCCTTGGACAGCAGATCAGTACCCATCCCAAGTATACACACGGACTCTGGACTCCCATAGAACAATGTGAGGTGCACTCTCACCCTGAACTCTTGGGGAAGGGTCTAGGCCCTGCCCTATATGAAATGACAGACTATGGACACCCCCATGGAGGGCCTCACTCTCCCTGGGGGAATGAGGAGATAACGGGGGGGGGATGGGGGGAGGACACAGGAGGAGGGGAGTGAAAGGGAGAGGGACCTCGAACTGACTTGTGAAGCAACCTTGTTTCTTATCTAAATTTAAAATGGAAAATAAAAAAAATAATAATAATAAATAAAAAAATATGGAAAAAAAACAATTTCACAGGTTCAGTTCATTATTATCATGGTGGGGAGAATGGTCACAGCATGCAGGCAAAAATGGTGCTGGAATAGTAGCTGAGAGTTCTAAATCTTGCAGGCAATAGGAAGTTGACTGAGACACTGGGCAGTATCCTGAGCATTGGAAGCCTCAAAGTCCACCCCCACAGTGACACACTTTCTCCAACAAGGCCATACCCATTCCAACAAAGCCACACCTCCTAATAGTGCCACTTTGTATGAGATTATGGGGGCCAATTCCACTCAAACCACTTCAGTTACAGAGAGAGTTGAAGGCTACCCTTGGTAAGTTTAATATTCAAAAGAGTGAAGAAGATGGAGAGATGGCTCAGCTGCTAAGAGCACTTGCTTTTCTTCCAGAGGACCCAATTTTCCAGATCAGGTAGCTCATATACCCACAAATGCAGTCCTGACACTCTGATACCTTCTTCTGGTGGTGCTTGCTCACACAGAGACTATTGTACTGGTCAGTTTTTTTGTCAGCTTGACACAGCTAGAGTCTTCTAGGGAGAGGGAACCTCAGTTCAGAAAATGCCTCCATCAGATTGACCTGTAGGGAAGTGTGAGGGCATTTTCTTGATTAATCATTGATGTGGGAAGACCCAGACCACTGGGACTAGTGTCACCGCTTGGCACGTGGTCCTGGGTGGTATAAGAAAGCAGGCCGAGAGAGCGAGCGATTATGCAGAGCTCTTCCATGGCCTCTGCTTCCATTCCTAACTCCAGGTTCCCACCTTAAGTTACTGCCCTGACTACCCTCAATGATAGGTACTAAGCTGTAAACTGAAATAAACCCTCTCCTCTCCAAGTTGCTATTGGTCTTGGTGTTTATCACAGCAACAGAATGCAACCTAGGAGGCCATGACAATATGAGCACTTCAGTAATCAGGAAATGTCTAGCAGATGAAGGAAGGGGTGTATGCTAATGCACCAGCAAACCAGCTTTCACACCAACAAACCCACACTAACCATAACAAACAGCCCCTTCCCCTTTGTTACTGTAACCAGGCAAACAAACCCTTCCCCATGCTAGTCACCCTTTTGTTACTGTAATTTGTGATTTACCTGAGACAATCCACTTATAAACAGAATGGGTTTATATTGGCCTATTGCATAGGTCTATGAAAAAACAATAAAATCACTCAGCTCATTACTAGAAGGTGGAAGAGGAGGAAGAAGGGGCGGAGTCCCTTTATAAAGGGCTCACTCAATTAATTGCCTTAAGACTTCAAATTAGCCATCCCTCCTTTTAAAGGTTGCCCTGCCTCCCTGTAAGCATCATAGTAGTGAGCAAACTCTCACTACAGGAAGACATTTACAACTCAAAGAACAGCATTTTCCCAGACAGAAGAAAAACCTCTCCTAACATCTGTAGGCTACATTGATGTTTTTTAGTGTTAGCATTCTGCCTGTGGTTGGTCTCCAGCTACCAAGGTGACCTTATCAGTCACCGAGTCACAACTAGTTCTTGTGAAGAGGTACAAGATGTTTCTAATGTTCCCTGAACATTTTACATATGTGCTAAAACTCACATGCTTGGCCTTGTACCATGATCTTTTTAAAATCAGCATATATTAATTGTATGTTTTATTATGACATTTCCAAACGTAGCCATATTTCATCATTTTTTTGCTTATACTTGCCATTTATTTACGTAAAGAGTGCACTATCACTGTGTAACTCAAGAGATCTGGACCAGCAGGTCCTCCCCCAGAGATGCTCAAGACCACACCTATAGGATATTTAAACAGGCCCCGTAGAGACTGACCATGCGTTTGTCTCTTTGCCTATCTCCTCTGGGGGGGGGGTGAAAAATCATCTGGGAGCATTTTACTCATTAAACCTGGAGTTTTAATTTTTAGTTTGGTTTGATTTGGATTACTGCGTTGGCAGAGAGGCTTGATATCAGGGTATGGAAGCCCTTCACTATGTAGTCTTAGGTAAGTATAAAATAATCATTCACTTTATATTTTTCCAGGATTCTTAGTTTTATTTATCCCTCTTCCTTCTCTTGTGTTGCCCTCCCTCTCCCCTCTGCGATTAAGGCTCTCTCACCTTTTCCCATTCCCCATTCATATCACCTGCATCCTGCTATTCTTCCTGTTTGTCCTCTTGCCACTCTGGGTCCCTATGAGCTTTCCTGGTTTCTGCAATTACTCCAGATTATGTGCTAAGTGAAGATTTGGAGCTAGGAACCCCAGAAGAGAGAGACTTTTTTTTCTAGCTCCGTTCATTTACTTGCATATTTCATGATTTCAGTTTTCTTTATGGTTAAAAAGTATTCCATCATAACATGCACCATGTTTTCGTCATCAGTTCATCATTTGAAGGACATTGCATGGTTTCCATTTCCTTACTGTTGTGAACAGAGGGGCAATGGATGCTGCTGAGTTGAGACCTGTGGGCAAATGGCAAGAGTGGTTGAGCTCGATCTATTTTTAGCTTTTTTGAGACTTCCCCACACTGATTTCCAGAATGGCTGAAACAGTTTCCAATCCCATCAACAGTGAATTTGTTTCTTTTTCTCCATAACCTTGCCAGCATTTGTTGTCAGTTGTTATGTTGATCTTTGTCACTCTAACTGGGGTAAAATGAAATCTCAAAATTGTTTCAATTTGCATTTCCTGATTTGCTAGGGATTCTGAACACTTTTTGAATTATTTCTTAGCTATTTTTGTTTCTTCTTTTGGGAACTCTCTGCTCAGAACCATAGTCCATTTTAAAACTGGTGGTGGTTTCTTGACTCTTTATTTTTGAGTTCCTTATATATTTTGTATGTTAATTATCTATCATATTAGCTGGCAAAGATTCTCTCCTATGGGTTTCCTTTTTAATCAATTAATTATTTCTTTAGCTGTACAGAAGCTTTTTAATTTGATGAAGTTCCACTTGTTAATTGTTGGCCTTAATTCCTGGACAAGTGGAGTCCTATTCTGAAAGTCCTTTCCTACTTCTATATCTTGTAAGTACTGCCTATGTTTTACTCTATCAGTTTTATTGTTTTAGGTTTCAAATTGAGGTCTTTGATACACTTGGAGTTCCTTTTTGTGCAGGGTAATAGATATGGATCTAGTTTCATTTTTCTAAATGTGGATATCTAGTTTCCCCAGCACCATTTGTTGAAGATGATGTCTCTTATCAAATGTATATCTTTTACATCTTTTGTCAGATATCAGATAGCTGACATTACATGTGTTCTTGTTGGGGTCTTCTATTTTATGGCATTGATCTACAAGTCTGTTTTGTACAAGTACCATATTGTTTTGATTACTATATCTCTGTAATATATCTTTAAATCTGAAAGGGTAATCCCTCTAGAATTTTTCTTTTTTATTTAGGATTACATGTGCTATCTAGGATCTTTTCTGGTTCCATAAAATTTTTAATATTTTTTTCTATTTCTGTGAAAAAATGTTGTTGGGGCTTTGATTGGGATTGCATTGAATCTGGAAATTACTTTGGGTAGAATGTTTTGTTTTCACAATATTAATCCTATCAATTCATGACATGGGAGATCTTTCCATTTTCTCGTGTTTTCTTCAGAGATTTAAAGTTTACATTGTAGATCTTTTTTACTTCATTGGTTAGGTTTATTCCATGATACTTTATTTTTTAGGGGGCTATTGTAAATGTGAATGTGTCCATGAACTTTCTTAGTATGTTTGTTGGTGGTGTATAGCCATGTACTGATTTTTCTAAGTTGATCTTGGATCCTGGGACTTGGCTTCAATTCAAGTGGAGTATTTAGGGTATAATATCATATATCTACATATCTGCAAGTAGGGATAATTTGATTTTTTCCTCTATTCGTATCCTTTATGATTTCCTTCTTTTGTTTTATTTCTTCAGCTAGTACTCTGAGCACTATATTGACAAGGAGTGGGTGTAGAGGATAGCCCTGTCTCATTCCCTGTTTTAGTGTGATTGTTTTGAGAATTTTTCTTCATTTAGAATAATGCTGGCCGTGGCTTGTCATATACAGCCTTTTTATGTTAACTGATGTGCTTTCCAGTTTCTTCCCTCTAGGACTTTTATCGTGAAGGATGCTAGATTTCGTCAAAGGCCTTTTCTGCATCTATTGAAATGATCACGTGACTTTTATCCTTATCCCTTTATATGAGTTATTCCATTTAGTGACTTAGCACATGTTGAAGAACTGTCTCTATATCTCTGGGGTAAACTCTATTTGATTATGGTGGATCATCTTTTTGACATGTGTTTATATTTGGTCTGCAAGCATTTTATCCAGAGCTTTTACATTTATGTTCATGAGGGATATTTGTTTGTCATTGTTGGTGTGTTTTTATCTGGTTTTGGTATTAAAGTACACTGGTTTCATAGAAAGAGCTTGGAAGAGCTCTTTCTGTCTCTTTTTAAAAACAATTTAAGAAGTATTAGCTCTATAGCTGCTTTGAAATTCTTGTAGAATTCTGTTGAATCCATCTTAGGCCTGGGCTTTTTTTTTTTCTGTTTCAATCTCCTTATTGGTTATGAGTCTGTTTAGGTTGTTGATCATCTTGGTTTAACTTTGGTAGTCTGTATGAATCTGGATATCCATGTATTTTTAAAAGACTTTCTGCTGAAAGTCATGGCATAAAAACAGAAGGTGGCAATTAATATTCAAGGTGTCAGCCCCCCAGAAATAAACTCTCTGATGGATGATCTTATTTAAGCAAAGCTACAAGAATGCAGACCTAGGAATATCTACTGCTTCTGACTGTTGCTATCGAATTCTTCCCCTAGTGGCTATGGGGAATTCTCCATTGCCTGTATCTAGTATGTATGTGTCTCACGAATACATCCCAGTCTACTGGGCATTTATATCTTTGGATTATTAAGAATGTGGCTCCTTCTTAGCTGTATTGTCCAATCAATATTAATAATGTTATCCTATATGGAGTATTGATGATTAAAACGAATATAAAGAGACGATACTCAGGTCAGGGGTTATAAGCTCCCGGTAAGAGCTGTCTTGGAACACTGCTTACGAAAACAGCTGTATTTTCCCCAGCTGCCAAGACAGCCATATACTATCAACGGATACAAAGCTTCAAAGTAGCTTTAGATTAGACAAGGTGCCTTGGTAATGCTTTCTAAGATAAACTATCCCCCCCCCAAAATTGTATTTACAAGGACATCAAAGTGCTGAACCAAAGTAAAAATTGTGAAGCAGCTTAATTGCTGTGCCAGGTCTGGCTGATAACTGAAGATGGTGATTAACTCTCTGTACAAATTTCTAACCTCAATTTCATGACCTTCGTTCAGATACCATGGGATAAGATTCTACAAAATATAAACTAACCTCATAGCCACAAGAAAGAGTTACAAGTTTTGCTTTTAATGGTCAAGGGTTAACATGCAGGACAGAAAAATATATTTTAAGATTTAAAACACTTTTAATGTCACTGTACCTTGGAGAGTAAGCTTATCTGTTCTCATGCCTCTGCAGCCATCTGCCCTGCAGCTAGAGCTACTCAGGGCCTCCCAGCTGTGAGGGTGCTGCAGCTCATTTGCCACTCTGCCTGACAACACATGACTCTTTGTAAACGGGCAGTCTCTAGTCCAAGAAAGCCTGGCTTTTATGACTGCTAGCCACAAAAGGTTTAAAATGTTTATGCTCTTAGAAGTATAATGTAGAACACAATTGTCATATTTTTCTTAGATTCCTTAGTAGTTTAATTTTATAACTCCTTTAAAGTCCTTTGTTTACAGCTGCAAGTTATAACCCACCAATTAGGGAGAGAAAGTGCCCTTTCCTTGCTCTATAACTTGTCATCTAGATTTATTGATGAGAGCTGTCCCTGCTCTTTATCAATTACTTAGGAAATTTGAACATCAAATATATGCCCGAAAGATTTTGTGGGTCTTTAAAAGCTATGAAGAACAGACAGACAGACACAGACAGAAAGAGAGGGGGGAGTGAGGAGAAGGAGAGGAAGAGAGAATTCAACATGAGAGAATAAAGAGAAACTATCAGAATAGGTAGGGCTATTGGACAGAGAAGGAGAGGCTGTCATCAGTTCTTACAGTTTTATATTTGTATTTCATGGAGACTTCTTGATTTTTGTCAATCTCTGTATCAATTATATCCATATCTAATTATGTCTAGGTATGAATAGATACAGATATTAGATAAACACTTATTTGCTATTTACCAAGTAGCTGTATCTACATTTATAATGGGAACAGATATAGGTATGAATGTAAATATAAATACCTACTTGGTATTTGCCAATATTCTTGCTTGAAATTTGTTCCTTTCTTTAGAAACTCACTTCTCACTGAAGCTTTTCTCTGAGTCTGGAGGGCAATGTTCTTGTTCCTTATGTCTAGTGTCTTTTTATAAGCCTCAGATGTGAATCATAACTTCACAGAAGAAAAGTCTTCATGTCATTTGATTAATGATTCCACCAAAATATTCTGCATGAATAGTAAGCTTTGTGGCTTTTTATCACAATGGGCTATTGATCCCAAGTTATAAAGTACTAGAAAAGTACATTCAGTCTGTTTTGAAGTGTCTTAGAATAAAAACAGCCTTAAAATAGCTAAGTATGTCTAGAGTTTATTTTATTCTACTTGAGAACAAAGTTTGGTTGTTAGAGGAGTTATAAACTTAGGCAGATAAAAATATTTGATATAAAAATATCTTATTGTGGTAGTAATTAATTTCAAATTGGGAAATCAAATTTATTTGAGCATTTCCCAATTATCCTGCTTAGATTTTGATATTTTTAATCCTAATCTACAATTCCAAAACTTTAGCAACATGATGCATTTTAGAAATATGCAAGTTTGTTTAGTGAACAACTCTTAAAATAAAAGGTTGACCTGTCCCCATTGCCTTCTCAGAAGCCACGAATTTGAAGTACATCAACACCAGAAATTCACAAATATACACAGACCTCTGCTCACACAGCAGACCTAGCAAGCCTCCCACGGAAGTAGAACAAGTTTTTAAAAGATATATTCAGCTTTCCAAATGCTGTTTGCTTCTAAGTGCTCCTACAGAGAAACACTAGCGATGCCTATTTTTATAGTCTTAGAAGACACATACATTGCAGGCTCTGGAGTGAGAACCACCTGCTGGTGTAGGAGGAGCCAGAGAGACTATTTTGACTTCAGACCAAGTATCAATGCCAGCAGGAACACCTGTGCTGAGGGTTAGTCAGTTTCTGCCTGCTGACTGTCTACTGTGACATTCTCTGTGTGGAGACTCCCTCTTGGTCGCCTTGTGCAGGCAAGGTGCACCAGCTTTGCCCATCTGGAAGAATTCTGTCAGTCCCTCCTACAGAGGCTGTATGCTCTGGATGATTGAGTGAAACCTTCAGTCTCACATACCTGTTTTGAGAACCATTGTGGCTGTGCTGCACTGGGCTGTATCACTTATGTGCCTGTGTTGAGAGCCACAGTGGCTGTGCTGCACTGGGCTGTATCACTTACTTTTGTTGTTGTTATTGTTGATGATGATGTAAATAAAATGCCTGACAGAAGCACTTAAGGAAGGGTTTATTGTGGTTCACAGTTCCAGGGGATACAGTTCATCATGGCCAGGAAATTGTATGGTAAGAGGCAGCTGGTTAACAGAGAACTGTTAACTGACACCCAGCCCAAGGAATGATGATGGTCATGGTTAGGCTGTGCCTTCTGATCAGAATTAACCATTTTAAATAACTCCTAATTGACATGCCTAGGTCTTGTCTCTTCGATGATTCCGTGTCTTGGTCCACTGACAATCAGTATTAACCATCATATTATATCACAAAACATCTATTAAGTAATTTGCCTTGGGATGGATTCTCCAGAAACAGCTGCTGAGATGTGGGTCCTTCATAGAAGCAGATATGCTAGGTGTACATGGAGCAAGAATTTGTTCAGGGGTTGTTACCCAGACCTAGATGACTGGCTAGTTTCTGGTTGTTGCTTCAGTGTATGGCACTAGGCTGACAGTCATCAGAGCAAGTGGACAGGATGCAGCCATCTTGGCTGTAAAGGGAAAGTTTTCCTCCTGGGATCTTTGAGGACGAGCTGGAATCTGTTGGTTTCTGTCCTGGTTTCATGTCTGTAACTGTGAAAAATACCCTGAGAGAGCAGCTTAAGGGAGAAAGTGGCTCCTTCAGTTTAAACTTCCAGGTTACAGGCCATCACTGTAGTCCCACACACCATCAAGAGCAGCGAGACAAGGGTGCATACATGCTCATTTGCTCGTGTTCATTTGACTTACACAGTTTACCAACTGCTGCCCTGGGGATGGTGTCAAACTGGGTCCTGCCTATCAACTAATTTAATGAAGACTATCCTCTAAAGACATGCCCAAGGTCAACTCAATGTAGACAATCCACTGGTGAGAGTCTCTTTTCAGAAAGTTCTAGGTTGTCAGCTCTGATGGAGTTGAGCAGTAGTTGGGAAACTCAGCATGTGTTAAATATGACTGTATGTAGGAGGAGGAAGGTGAGATAATCTCAGAAGTGGTTTCTGTAAGGAAGCAGTAACCCTGGAAAAGGAACTATATGACATGTGACTGTGATTGTAAGAAAGTCATTCTGATTTACTATATTGTGGGAGGAATGAGGAAATATGTTCAACATCGGAAAGTGGGCACTCACAAAAGTCAGCTCCTGTATATAGCTGAAACAAACTGCAGGAAAAATCATTAGCTATAGTGGATTTACATAATAATTAAAAATTGATAAAATTATGAATGGCTGCCAAATTCTTTCTTTTTTTGAGGTAAGTGATTTATCTTGGATTATGTATTTTTTTCTTTTTTTCTCAATATGGTTTTATTTAAATTAGAAACATGCATGCTTCATATGTCAATCCCAGCTCCCTCTCCCACCCCTCCTCCCTTGTCCCTCCACCAGCACCCCCCCCTCCGAGCCCCCAGCCCAATCATCACATCATTCCCCAGGGAGGGTGAGGCCCTCCTTGAGGGGGATCTCCAGAGTGTGTCATTTCATCCAGGGCAGGACCTAGGCCCTTTCCCATGTGTCCAGGCTGAGAGAGCATCCCTCTATTTGGAATGGGCTCCCAAAGATCATTCATACACCATGGTAAACACTGATCTACTACCCAAGGCCCCAAAGATTTCTGAGGCCTCCTCACTCTCACTACATCCATGGAGTCTGGATCAGTCCCCTATTGGCCTCTCAGCCATCAGTCTGGGGTTCAAGAGCTCCCCCTTTTCCAGTTATCTGTCTTTGTGGGTTGCACCAGCACGTTCTTGACCCCTTTTCTCATCACTCCTTCATCTTTGTCACTGGGTTCCAGGAGTTCAGTTCAGTGTTTAGCTGTGGGTATCTGTCTCTGCTTCCATCAGTCACTGAATATAGGTTCTATGATGGCATATAAGGTAGTAATCAACCTTATCATCAAGGAGGGGCTATTAATGTAGCCTCTCCACTATTGCTTAGTTTGCCACTTGGTGTTATCCTTGTAGATCTCTGGAGATCTCACTAGTGTCAGCTCTCTCCTCAGGCCTATAATAACACCATCTATTCTGGTATTTGCCATCCTGCTCTCCTCTATTCTTACCTCAACTCAACCTTCCTGCTCCCCCATGCCTTCTTCTCCCGTCCTCTTATCCCCCTCTCTTTTTCCATGTTCCCTCTCCCCTTCCTCTATGTTCCCAATCTGCTCAGGAGATCTTGGCTCATTACAATTCTCTGGGGTGTCATGTATCTCTCTTGGGAACCTCACTATTTCCCATACTCACTGGCACTGGGATGTAGGCTGACACTACCCTGATCCATATCTAAAATCCATATATGAGTGAATACATACCATGTATGTCTTCTGTGACTGGTTTACCTCATTCAGGATGATTTCTTCTAGTGCCATCCATTTGCCTGCAAATTTCAAGATTCCATTATCCCCCCCCGCTGAGTAGTACTCCATTGTGTGAATGTACCACATTTTCTCTATCCACTCTTCAGTTGTGTGGCATCTAGGTTGCTTCCAGGATCTAGCTATTATATATAATGCTATGAACATAGTTGAGCAGATGTCCTTATTGTATGAGTGTACATCTTTTGGGTATATGCTGGGTCTTGTGGTAGACTGAGTCTCAATTTCCTGAGGAATCTCCATACTGATTTTCATAGTGGCTGTACAAGTTGGCACTCCCACCAGCAGTGGAGGAGTGTTCCCCATTCTCCACATCCTCTCCAGCATAAACTGTCATTGGTGTTTTTGATTTTAGCCATTCTGACAGGAGTAAGATGGTATCTCAGAGTTGTTTTGATTTGCATTTCCCGGATGGCTAAGGATGTTAAGCACTTTCTTAAGTGTCTCTCAGCCATTTTAGCCTCCTCTATTGAGAATTCTCTATTTTGTTCTGTAGCCCACTTTTTAATTGTATCCTTTGGTGTTTTGGAGACTTGCTTCTTGAGTTCTTTGTAAATTTTGGAGATCAGCCCTCTGTCAGATGTGGGGTTAGTGAATATCTTTTCCCATTCTGTGGGTTGCCTTTTTGTCTTGCTGACTGTGTCCTTTGCCTTACAGAAGCTTCTCAGTTTCAGGAGGCCCCATTTATTAATTTTTCGATTTCAGTGTTTGTGCTACTGGTGTTATGTTCAGGAAGCTGTCTCCTGTACCAATTCATTCAAGGGTACCTCCCAATTTCTCTTCTAACAGGTTCATCGTGGCTGGATTTATATTGAGGTCTTTGATCCATTTAGACTTAAGTCTTGTGCATGGCAATAGACATGGATCTATCAGCAGTCTTTTACAGGCCAATATCCAGTTATGCCAGCACTATTTGTTGAAGATGCTATCTTTTTTCCATTGTATATTTTTAGCTTCTTTGTTGAAAATCAGGTGTTGATAGGTTTGTGGATTAATCTCAGGGTTTTCAATTCGATTCCATTGGTCTACCTGACTATTTTTGTGCCAATACCAAGCTGTTTTCAGGACTATAATTCTATAATAGAATTTGAAGTCAGGGATGGTGATACCTCCAGACATTGCTTTGTTGAGCAGGGTTGTCTTCGTTGTCCTGGGTTTTTTGTTTTTCCATATAAATTTGAGAATTGTTCTTTCAAGGTCTTGAAGAAGTGTGCTGGGATTTTAATGGGGATTCCATTGAGTCTGTAGATTGCTTTGGCAGGACTGCCATTTTTACTACATTGATCCTACCTATCCAAGAGTATGGGAGATATTTCCATTTTCTGTGGGCTTCTTTAATTTCTTTCTTTAAAGACTCAAAGTTCTTGTGATACAGGTCTTTCATTTGTGTGGTTAGAGTTACCCCAAGGTATTTTATGTTGTTTGTGGCAATTGTAAAGGGTGATGTTTCTCTGATTTCTTTCTCAGCCCTTTTATCATCTGTATATAGTGGGGCTACTGATTTTCTTGAGTTGATCTTGTATCCTGCCATTTGCTGAAGAGTTTTTTGGGTCACTTATGTAAACTATCATATCATCTGCAAATAGTGAACGTTTTACTGCTTCCTTTCCAATTTGTATCCCCTTGATTTCCTTTTGTTGTCTTATTGCTATAGCTAGAACTTCAAGTACAATATTGAAGATGGATGGGGAGAGTGGCCAGCCTTGCCTTGTTCCTGATTTTAGAGGAATTGCCTTGTGTTTCTCTCCATTCAGTTTGATGTTGGCTGTTGGTTTGCTGCAAATAGCTTTTATGAAGTTTAGGTATGTTCCTGTTATCCCAGATCCCTCCAAAACACTTATCATGAATGGGTGTTGGATTTTGTCAAGGGCTTTTTCAGCATCTAGTGAGATGATCATGTGATTTTTGTTTTTCAGCTTATTTATATGGTGGATTACATTGATGGATTTTCATATGTTGAACCATCCCTGCATCCCTGGAATGAAGCCTACTCCATCATGGTGGATAATTTTTCTGATGTGTTTTTTGGATTCCATTTGCTAGCATTTTTTATTTTCTTTTTTTATATTTTATTTTCAAATTTAAATTTAAATTAGAAACAAGGTTGCTTCACATGTCAATTCCAGGTCCCTCTCCCTCCTCTCCTCCCGTGCCCTCCCACTAACCCCTCAATATCCCCTCATTTCCAGGGTGAGAAAGCATTTCTCATGTTGGATGGGAGCCCAAAGTCCATTTGTATACCCGGGATAAACACTGATCTACTACTCAAGGCTCAACAGATTACCTAGGCCTCCTCACTGACACCCACATTCAGGGGGTCTTGATCCCATGCTGGATTCCCAGGCATCTGTCTGGGATTTAAGAGATAACCATTGTCAGGTCAGTTGTTTCTGAGGGTTAAACCAGCCCAGTCTTAATCTCTTTGCTCATCAGTCCTCCCTCTCTGTCACTGAATTTCTTGAGCTCAGCTCAGTGCTTAGCCGTGGGAGTATGCCTCTGCTACCATCAGTCGCTGAATGAAGGTTTTGTTTCCCAGACTCTCTGGCCATAGGATAGTAAGCTGACACTCCCCAGATCTATGTCTAAAATCCATATATGAGAGAGTACATGCCATGTTTCTCTTTTTTGTGACTGGATTACCTCACTCAGGATGGTTTCTTCTAGTGCCGTCCATTTGCCTGCAAATTTCTGGATTCTATTGTTGGTTTTTTTTCTGCTGAATAGTACTTCATTGTGTAAATGTACCACATTTTCTCTATCCACTCTTCAGTTGAGGAGCATCTACGCTGCTTCCAAGTTCTGGTTATTACAAATAATGCTGCTATGAACATAGTAGAACAGACATTCTTGTTGTATGAATGGGCATCTTTTGGATATACACCTAAGAGAAGAGTTATTGGGTCTTATGGCAGGTTTATTCCCATTTTTTCTGAGGAATCTCCATACTGATATCCAAAGTGGCTGTACAAGTTGGCACTCCTACCAGCAGTGGAGGAGTGTTCCCCTTTCACCACAACCTCTCCAGCATAAATTGTCGTTGGTGTTTTTGATTTTAGCCATTCTGATGGGAGTAAGATGGTATCTAAGAGTTGTTTTGATTTGCATTTCACTAATGGCTAAGGATGTTGAGAACTTTCTCAAGTGCCTCTCAGCCATTTTAGCCTCCTCTATTGATAATTCTCTATTTAGTTCTGCAGCCCACATTTTAATTGTATCCTTTGGTGTTTTGGAGACTTGCTTCTTGAGTTGTTTGTAAATTTTGGAGATCAGCCCTCTGTCAGATGTGGGGTTAGTGAATATCTTTTCCCATTCTGTGGGTTGCCTTTTTGTCTTGCTGACTGTGTCCTTTGCCTTACAGAAGCTTCTCACTTTCAGGAGGCCCCATTTATTAATTTTCGATTTCAGTGTTTGTGCTACTGATATTATGTTCGGGAAGCTCCTGAACCAATTCATTCAAGGGTATCACCCACTTTCTCTTCTAAGAGGTTCAGTGTGGCTGGATTTATGTTGAGGTCTTGGCGACAAACATGGATCGATCCACATTCTTCTACATGCCAGCCTCCAGTTATGCCAGCACCATTTGTTGAAGATGCTTTCTTTTTTCCATTGTATATTTTTAGCTTCTTTGTATGGGTTAATATCAGGGTTTTCAATTCGATTCCATTGGTCTACCCGTCACTTTTTGTGCCAATACCAAGCTGTTTTCAGGACTATAGCTCTATAATAGAGCTTGAAGTCAGGGATGGTGATGCCTCCGGATGTTGCCTTGTTGAATAGGATTTTTTTTTTTTTGGCTCTCCTGGGTCTTTTCTTTTTCCATACAAAATTGATTATTGTTCTTTCAAGGTCTGTGAAGAATTGTGCTGGGATTTTAATGGGGATTGCATTGAATCTGTGGATTGCTTTTGGTAGGATTGCCATTTTTACTACATTGATCCTACCTATCCAAGAACATGGGAGATCTTTCCATTTTTCTGAGAGCTTCTTTAATTTCTTTCTTTAAAGATTCAAAGTTCTTGGGATACAGGTCTTTCACTTGTTCGGTTAGCGTTATCCCAAGTATTTTATGTTGTTTTTGGCTATTGTAAAGGGTGATGTTTCTCTGATTTCTTTCTCAGTCACTTCATCATCTGTATATACTAGGGACACTGATTTTTTTTTAGTTTACCTTGTATCCTGCCACATTGCTGAAGGTGTTTATCAGCTCTAGGTGTTCCCTTGCGGGGTTTTTCGGGTCACTTATGTGAACTATCATATCTTCTGCAAATAGTGAAAGCTTGACTTCTTCTTTTCCTATTTGTGTCCCCTTGATCTCATTTTGTTGTCTTATTGCTCTAGCTAGAACTTCAAGTACAATATTGAAGAGATATGGAGAGAGTGGACAGCCTTGTCTTGTTCCTGATTTTAGAGGAATTGCTTTGAGTTTCTCTCCATTTAGTTTGATGTTAGCTGTTGTTTTCCTGTATATTGCTTATTTATTATATTCAGGTATGTTCCTGTTATCCCTGATCTCTCTAGGACCTTTATCATGAAGGGATGCTGGATTTTGTCAAAGGCTTTTTCAGCATCTAGTGAGATGATCATGTGGTTTTTCTTTCGCAGTTTGTTTATATGTTGGATTACATTGATAGATTTTCTAATGTTGAACCATCCCTGCATTCCTGGGATGAAGCCTACTTGATCATGATGGATGATTTTTCTAATGTTGTCTTGAATCCGGTTTGCGAGTATTTTCTTGAGTAGCTTTGCATTGATGTTCATGAGGCAAATTGGCCTATAGTTCTCTTTCTTAGTTGTATCTTTGTGTGGCTTGGTTATCGAGGTAATCGTAGTCTCGTAAAAAGAGTTTGGAAGTGAGCATCCTGCTTCTATTGTGTGGAATACTTTGAGGAGTATTGGAATTAGCTCTTCTTTGAATTTCTGGTAGAATTCTGCACTGAAGCCATCTGGGCCTGGGCTTTTTTTGTTTGGGAGACTTTTGATGACTGCATCTATTTCATTAGGGGTTATGGGTCTGTTTAGATTGTTTATCTGCTCTTGATTTAGTTTTGGCAAGTGATATCTATCCAGGAAATTGTCCATTTCCTTTAAATTTTTGAATTTTTTGGATTACAGATTTTCAAAGTATGCCCTGATGATTCTCTGGATTTCCTCAGAGTCCGTTGTTATGTCCCCTTTTTAATTAGCATGCTCTCTCTCTCTCTCTCTGTCTTTTGGTTAGTTTGGACAGAGGTTTGTCTATTTTGTTGATTTTCTCAAAGAACCAACTCTTTGTTTCATTGATTCTTCTCAATGTTTTCCTGGTTTCTACTTGATTTATTTCAGCCCTCAATTTGATTATTTTCTGGCGTCTGCTCCTCCTGGGTGAGTTTACTTCTTTTTGCTCTAGAATATTCAGCTGTGCTATTAATTCTCTAGTATGACTGTTCTCCAGTTTCTTCATGTGGGCACTTAGTGCTATGAACTTTCCTCTCAGCACTGCTTTCAAAGTGTCCCATAGGTTTGCGTATGTTGTGTCTTCATTCTCATTGAATTCCAGGAAGTCTTTAATTTCTTTTTTTATTTCTTCCTCTACCCAGGTATGGTGCAATTGAGCATTGTTCAATTTCCATGAGTTTGTAGGGTTTCTGCGATTTGTGTTATTGTTGAATTCTAATTTTAATTCATGGTGGTCTGAGAAGATACAGGGGGTTATTCCAATTTTTTTTGTATCTGTGGAGATTTGCTATGTTTCCTATTATGTGGTCAATTTTAGAGAAGGTTCCATGTGGTGCCGAGAAGAAGGTATATCCCTTTTTGTTTGGGTGGAATGTTCTATAGATGTCTGTTAAACCCAGTTGGATCATAACTTCTATTAGTTCTTTTGTTTCTTTGTTAAGTTTCTGTCTGGAGGTCCTGTCTAGTGGTGAGAGCAGAGTGTTGAAGTCTCCTACTATTAGTGTGTGAGATTTTATGTGCATTTGAGCTTTATGTGCATTTCTCGAATGTAGGTGCCTTTGTATTTGGGGCACTCCTTCATCTCTTTTGATTGATTTCAGTTTAAAGTCGAATTTGTTAGATGTTAGGAATGCTACCCCCACCCTTGTTTCTTGGGTCCATTTGACTGGAAAATCTTTTCCCAATCCTTAACTCTGAGGTAACATCTGTCTTTGAAGCTGATGTGTGTTTCTTGTATGCAGCAGAAGGATGGATTCTGTCTTTGAATCCATTCTGTTAACCTGTCTTTTTATGGCAGTGTTAAGACCATTAATATTGAGGGAAGTTAATGGCCATTGATAGCTCATTCTTGTTTGTTTTGGAATGGTTATTTTTGGTGGAATTGTATGTGGATTTCTACCAGTTTTTCTTTTGTCTTTTGGTAAAGTGGGATTATCTATTGCCTGTGTTTTTCTGGCTGTAGTTAACTTTCTTGGGTTGGAGTTTTCCTTCCAGAATTTTCTGTAGGGCTGGGTTAGTGGATATATATATAGTTTAAATCTGGTTTTGTCATGAAATATGTTGTTTTCTCCATCTATATTGATTGAAAGCTTTGCTGGGTATAGTAGTCTTGGATGGCATCTGTGGTCTCTTAATGTTGGTAGAATATCTATCCAGGACCTTCTGGCTTTCATAGTTTCCATGGAGATGTCAGGTATAATTCTGATAGGTTTGCCTTTATATGTTACTTGGCCTTTTTCCCTAGCTGCTCTTAGTATTCTTTCTTTGTTCTGTATGTTTGGGGTCTTGAGTATTATGTGTTGAGGGGATTTTTTGGGGGGTCCATTCTATTTGGTGTTCTGTAAGCTTCTTGTTCCTTCATTGGCATGTCTTTCTTTTGGTTGGGAAAGTTTTCTTCTATTATTTTGTTGAATATGTTTTCTGGCCCTTTGAGGGTTCCCCCCCCATTAAAATTATTTTTCTTTTTTTAACATTTTTTTAAATTTTAAAATAGCTTGTTTTACATGTCAATCCAGTTCCCTCTCCCTCTCCTCCTCCCCAGGCACTTCCCTAAGAGTCCAGGAAGAGAGAGCAACCCTCTTTGTGTTATGGACACACGATGTCTGTTAGTATTCAAGGGATAAACACTGACCCACTGCTCAGGAACCCATAGGTAGCCCAGGCCTCCTCATTGACTCTCACATTCAGGGGGTCTGGATCGGTCCCATGCTGGCCTCCCAGCTGTCGGTCTGGGGTGCAAGAGCTCTCCCCTGTTCGGATCAGCTGTCTCTGCTGGTTTTGCTAGCCCATTCTTTGCCAATTTTCTCTTTGCTCCTCTCTCTCTGTTCCTGGGTTCCTTGGGTTCTGTTCAGTATTTAACTGTGGGTGTTTGCCTCTGCTTCTATCAGTCACTGGATGAAGGCTCCAGGATGGTTATAGACATCAAGTTCACTATCAGGAATAGGCATTCGAGGTGGTCTCTACACTATTGCTTAGCTTGCCAATTGGTGTCATCCATTTAGATCACTAGAGGTCACAATGGTGCCTGATCTGTCTTCTAACCTATGATTCCCTCTTCCCCTCATCCTACCCCCCCCCACTCAACCTTCCTGTTCCTGCACGACCTACTCTCTCTTCCTCTTCTCCCCCTCTCTATTTCCCAGGTCCCCTCCCCCTCCCCTCGCCATGTTCCCCATCTGTTCAGAGGATTTTGCTTCATTTCTCTTCTCTTGGTTACCATGTATATCTTTTAGGTTCTTTCCTGTTTCCCAGACTCTCTGTCAGTGGAAGTGCAGACTGGCATTCTCCTGATCCATGTTTAAAATCCATATATGAGTGAGTACATACCATGTTTGTCTTTTTGTAACTGGGTTACCTCACTCAGGATGGTTTCTTTCAGTGCTATCCATTTACCTGCGAATTTCAAGATTCCATTGTTTTTTTTTCTGCTGAGTAATACTCCATTGTGTAAATGTACCACATTTTCTCTATCCACTGTTCAGTTGAGGGGCATCTAGGTTGCTTCCAGGTTCTGGCTATTACCAATAATGCTGCTATGAACATAGTGGAGCAGATGCCCTTGTTGTATGAATTTGCCTCAAAACCAATAAATCCCTAACACAAAATATCCCGGAAATATGGGGCACCGTGAAGAAGCCAAACCTGAGAATAATAGGTATAGAAGAAGGCAAAGAAATACAGCTCAAAGGTACAGAAAACATATTCAACAAAATCATAGAAGAAAACTTCCCTAACCTTTGAGGGGTTTCTTCACCTTCTTCTGTACCTTCTGTACCTTCTTAAGTTTGGTCCTTTCACGGTGTCCCATATTTCCTGGATATTTTGTGTTAGGGATTTGTTGGACTTAAAAAATTTTCTTTGGTTGATGAATCTAATTCTCCTAGTTTATCTTCAACACCTAAGGTTCTCTCTTCCATCTCTTGTATTCTGTTGGTTATGCTTGCATCTGTAGTACCTGACCGTTTTCCCAGCTTTTCTATTTCCAGCCTTCCTTCAGACTATGTTTTTTTATTGTTTCTGTTTCAGATTTCAGCCCTTGCACTCTTTGAATTGTTTCTTGCAATTTTTGCTTTGTCTTTTCTTCCTTTTCTTGCATTTTTTGGATTTGTATTGTCTTCCATCTCTTTAAGGGATTTTCTTATGCCCTCTTTGAGGGCTACTATCATTTTCATGAAGTTCTTTTTAATGTCATTCTCTTCTGGTTCATTTGTGTTGGGGTGTTCCAGCCTGGCTGGTATAGGGTCTCTGGACTCTGGTGGTGTCACATTGATTTTTCTGTTGCTCCTTGTATTTTTATATTGTCTCCTTCCCATCCATTCTTGCAGCAGGTTTCAGGAGGTGCCTCTTCCTCTCCTCGTGGGTGTGGGTTTGGGGTTCCCTTCTGGTGGGTGTAGGCAAGTCCAATGTAGCTCTTGGCTTCCTGGTCTTGTGTATGGAAAAATGGACTAGGATGCTGGGGTACTTTGGATCCCTCTGGGATGGATGGGAGCCCCAGTGGTAGACCCCAGGCATAGGAGTGTGGCCTGGAGACAGGCCCTGATAGTCTTACTCACATGGGTGGAGCAGGAGACTAGGATGCTTGGTGCATTAGCTCCTGCTGCTGGGATGAAAGCCTCAGTGGCAGTCCCCAATCACAGGCAGGTGGCCTGGAAATGGGCCCTGGTTTACCTGGACTCATGGGTGGAGCAGGAAACTAGGGTACCTTGGCTCCCGCCACTGCCAGGATGGAAGCCGTAGTGGCAGAGCCCAGGCACCACCAAATTCTTATTTGGTTAATTCAGGACATGAGCGGGACAACACCCATTTCATGAAAGAGTTGACATTTCAAATGCTAGATGGCCACTAGTTCTTGCCAATGCCTGTTTGTCCTTGTCAGTTCAGTAGCAAGGAGCCCTGCCATTCGTTTGGCTCCAATGAACCTTCCATTGTTCTCATTTTCCATCTCCCAAGAACAGGGTAATGGCCAACATTGCAGAATGAGGTTCCCATGGATAACTGAAACATCATTTAAACTCGTATCTGACCCAGACAAGCCTGCCGCTGGTGTTATTAATATTGATTACAGAAGGATAAGATTCTTTTTGGGAAGAAAACAATTGCCAGCTTTTGATTTTCAATACTGTAAGATTCAAATTATTTTGTACTTCTTGCCATTTGATGTAGACTGGGAAGCCATGTTGAATTCTTTAAAATTCCCTGAATGAATATCAAGTAGAACATTTAAACATCCAGAGATCTTACTGACCAGATGGACTCTTTTCATTCATTGATTCATTCATTCATTTTCTTTCAGTTTGTTTCTTGGAGACAGGCTCTCATATAGCCTGTGCTGGCCTTGAACTCACTATGTGGCAGAGGATGGTCTTGAATTTCTGAAACTTCTACTTCCACCTCTCAAGTGCTGCTTTGCTATGGTGCCTGCTTTACACAGTGCTGGGGAGAGAACCCAGGACTTCATGCATGATAGGCAAGCACTCTACCCACTGGGCTATATATCCCCAGGCCCAGTTGGGCTCTTAAGTCTGTATTCATCATCTGACACCAACATGACATAAAAAGCCCCTGCACTGAATGCACTTAATAGGAAAATTTTATGTTTTCCCAGTTGTGAAGGCTAGAAATCTGGACTCAGAGAGATAGCAGAGTTTTTCTAATGTCTCACTTCTAACTGGTATGGTGCTGTCTTCTCCTTGTGAGTATCTGTAGCTTGTCCACTCTCTTAATTTTCATTTTTCCCTTTCATTTGACAGGTTCTCATTCTGTTGCCCATGCTGGCCTCAAATTTGTGCCTTCCTGCCTTAGCCTCCCAAGTTCTGGGATTATAGGTATAACAAAGAAGAAAATGACAAGGTTTGTCTATTCAATGAAGGCACCAGTTATTGCATTAGAGTCCTGGCTAATGACTTCTTGTTTATTGATTATTTAAAGTCATTTTATTCAAATTAACCTTCAATCAGTTATTCTGTGGTCACTTTCTGAAGTCCTCTGGGTTAGCACTGCAAGGGCTTAAAAATGTTAAGAAACACAATTCAGTCCACAGGGGGAAGATTAACTGTGGCTTGGGTTGGCCATGGCTGGCTCATATGTGCTACCAGAGCTATGTTATAGTTTGAATGTGCTGTTTTCTGTTGGTTTCGTGTGTGTGTGTTTGAGTACTTGGTCTCCAGTTAATGCTACCTGGAAAGTGGTGCCTCATTAGAAGAAGTGGCCCTTGGGGAGTTTGTAGGGAAAAAGACCAGCCAAAGGAACACACCCTGAGCAGAGCAAAAGAAACACACTTTAGCCCTGCAACCAGAACCAAAGAAATGTACTCTGTCCCTGAAACCAGTGCCAAAGAAACACACTTTGTCCCTGGAATCAGAACCAGTGAAAGAAATACACCCTGGTCCTGAAGCTAGAGCCAAAAGACTAAAAAGTACCAGAGAAAGAAACACACTTTGTCCCTGAAACTAGGGCCATATCTGACTTTAATCTTGTGCAGAAAAGTAACCAATCCCTGAGCAGGAGATCTAAGCTCAGGAATTGAAATCTGGCCAATCTCCACCCTGGAAAACTTGCCCCCCCTCCAAGAATCCCTATATAAACCCTGTGTCTGTTCAGATGGAAAGGTATCCTGGAGCCTGGTGTGGGGACACCAGACCTTGAGCAGAAACCCACTTCCCCTTTGGCCTGGGAGCAGGCATCTGTGTAATGTTTACTGGAAACAATTCAGTGCTTTAAAGCTTTATAGGGCTCAGATAAGGGCTTGCTCACTGAAATACCATGACTGTCACACCCCCTACAGCTAGATGCCTCTTCCTGTCCCTGCCCCCTGTGGTGTCTCCCCGATTCTGGGGCCGGAGATTAAACCACCAGCCAGGAGGGTGAGAAGTGGAAAGAATGGTATGTAAATGGATGGCAAAAGTCCTTAAAAAGGGAAGCTCTTTTTTCTTGGAGAGACTTCTCCAGAGATTTCGCCAGAGACTTCTCCTGAGAGCTCTCCTAAGCAGACTGGGGTCTCCTCCTAAGCTGACTTGGGAAGCATAAAGTTTTCTTAAAGCAACCGACCGGTCTCTGTGTTATCTATCCCGACCACCTCGCTACATTCTCGGATGCAGGCCGCACAGCAGGTGCGACAATTGGAGGTCCCACCGAGATCATGAAAGCAAGGTAAGTGAGCGGGTTCGTCTCTTTTTCTGGCCAGGGAAAGATTGGGAAAAAAAAAAAAGAAACCATGGGGAATAGTTCTGGGAAGCTCAAATTACAGTATCAAGTTAAAAAGTTACTTCAAGGACATGGGACTACAGTAAAGTCTAAAACCTTGGAAGGCTTTTTAAAATGGATTAAACGTGCGAGTCCATGGTTCATTACTGGGGGAGACTTAAATGTCCCAGATTGAAAGGATGTTCACTATGATCTTTAGAGTCGAGTGTTGGTGGCATATGCCTTTAATCCCAACACTCGAGAGACAGAGGTAGGTAGGATGGAGGCCATCCTTGTATATAGAGCAAGTTCCAGGACAGCCTCCAAAAGGATAGAGAGAAACCCAGTAAAAAAAAAAAAAAAAAAGGAGGGTAAAATAAGAAATCTCCAGTCTTTCACCTGATCCACTGAGGTCAGAAAAGTAAAGGAAAACTGAGAGATTTAAAAGACTGGCCAACAAGTAAGGCTATAAGGATGTATTAAAAAGGGGGTACCAAGCTAGGGGTACCAGATTAAATGTTTAGGACCTTGCCTGACAAAGGTCAAGAAAGAAAGGGAACCTAAGAGATCACCCTCAGTTAAAGGGTGGATTGGATTAAATGTCTAGGCCCTCACCTAACAAAGGTCAGGAAAAAAAAGGGAACTAAGATAAGAAGTTGCCCTCAGTTGGAGGGTGGATTGGAGGATCATCCTCAATGGGAGGATAGATTAAAGATGGGTAAAAAACAAAATTGGTAAAGTTAATAAGTGAGATGTTAGTATTCAGTAAAGAAAAAGACAAAGGTATAGAAAATAAAAATGTTTGGTTACATTTATATGGGGTAGGTTATTGATACAAATTTAAGGTCAATTTTGTGAGTCATCTCTAAAAACTTTTGGCAAAAGCCTGGCCTTTCCACTTTGCATCTACAGAATTACAAGGAGTGAGTATGGCTGTAGCCCCTGAGTGTAGCTCAAAACTTCTCTAATAAAGAAATGACGAGGGACATACAGGACTTTTTCAACCTTTTGTTTTAATTAAAAGATTGACTGGAGTTGTTCTGTTAAAGAAGTTTCAATTCAACAAACTAATCATAACCTAGGCAAGGAGAGATATGTATACATGGTCTGTGTGTATGGACGTGGCCACGTCAGTATGTATAAAGTATGAAATGTAAATGGGTGAATGTTGACAAAAGCAACTGTTCTAACTGCCTTGGATATGATTAAAGGAATACTTAAATCCCTTCAAACAGTTAAAAACTACCTAAATTGGAGCCTCAGATATTGCTGTCTGGTTAAGAGCAGTTTCTACTCTCACAGAGGAATTGAGTTCATTTCCCAAAATCCATGTATACTGACTCAAAACCATCTGAATTTCCATCTCTGAAGGACCTGACTCTTCTTGCCATTGTTGTTAGCTGTATCCTATATGCATACCCTGATCACATCCATATACTTGAAGCCAAGATGCCTGCAATTATAATCATTATTGAAATCAAAAATAAAAAAAATAAAATAAAAACTACCTAAATTGATTTAGATATAGCCAAAAGAAACATCCAGTCAGTCAGTTAATATTTTAACAAAAAATTCAAGTTAAGCCCTCAGAGCCAGTCAGAGAGAGAGAGAGAGAGAGAGAGAGAAAGAGAGGTTTTTTCAGGGAACTGTCCTGCCGCTTTGGCAGGCCCCCACCCCCAAAGGCATCTGTGTAGATGCAAATTAGGCCTTGTCAGCTAGTGAGAGCTACAGGTTACAGGTTGATCCCAATTCATCTTGATAGTTGACTAAGGAGGGTAGACAAATCCTTCTACTGTTATGGTCCAACTTCAACAGTTCAAACAAAATTTAAAAATAAAAGGGAGTAATGTCCCCAGTCCCCACATGATTCATTAAATAATCCACTCCTCATTTAAATATTTATAAAATATAAATGCCAGTGAGGAATCTGCTTCAGACAGATTCTGACATGATAAAAGTTAAATAACTATTACTCAGGCCAAATGGAAACATCCATACACTAGACAGTAGAGTAGACCGTAATTTGGGGTCGAGGGCATGTTTGTGTTTTCTTACAGGAAAAAAATAAAGCTTCAGTAGCTGTCACAACATTTGGTGAGATGCATGGAGCAGAGAAAACTGGACCTGAGACCATGGAAGCCTGCTCAAGCCAGTTCGAGATCTCCTAAATCAGTGTTCCTGACCCTTGATGTCATCAAATCTACAGCCCGAGAAAGAAATAAAACAGTCAGTTCGAGATTTCCAGTGTCTCATCAGGCTTGCTACATCGACCTCCTGGACCCGTGAGTTTTCATCCCAAAGCCAACAAAACTGGAAGATTAGCAGCTAGCCTTTGATACACCTTAAAACAACAGAATTCATTTTGCCAGCTTTTCCCTTTGGGGGAAAAAGGACCCATTTAAAACATTTAGACATTGGTATGGACTGTGATGAGTGGCAAAAGCCTTTTTTCAGTATTTGAACAGGACATGGTCACTTGAAATATCAGACTCGGTAGTTCCTGTTTCTGGAATCACAGTGTGTTTTTCTGGAGAAATGTGGTTTGTCCTGGTGCAACAAAAGACTTTGACTCCGGTTGCATGTTCGGCTGATACTACTGACATTAAATCGACAGACTACATCACCACAGGAATAAATTGGTAGTCTGTAAATAGTGCAACAAACCTCTTATTCATATTTTTTATAATGCTACATGCGTAACATCAATGATTGTACCTAATGTATCTGTGCAAGTGCACTCTCTAATGCTTTCCTAAGTAGATCTTAAAATGATTGTAAATTTTATCACTGTTTTAACCTTCAAATTGTAACTATAAATCACCCTTGTAGCAAAGAAAGGCTGGTGGTAGAATGCTAAGGCCCAGATCAGGGGATGGGCAGGTGACAGAGAGGCGCTATGTCAGTGGGGGTCCTAGGAATGATAACAGTGGCAGTAGGCGTTCTGGCTTCATGCTGAGTTCAAAGTGCCTTAGCCCATGGCAATCCCGATAGCCATAAAGCCTTATTACAAATGATTTTAAAGTTGGGGCGCTCTTATGACGGACAACTTGTGGGGAAGACCCACTCCCACCTAACAGTGGTTCAAGGTCCCCCAAAGACGGGCCAGGGAGGGTGACCCTACTTGACCTAAGACAGGAGTGCCTCATTTAAAAAATAAAAAGGGGTGAATTGTGGGGACACCAGACCTTGAGCAGAAACCCACTTCCCCTTTGGCCTGAAGCAGGCATCTGTGTAATGTTTACTGGAAACAATTCAGTGCTTTAAAGCTTCATAGGGCTCAGATAAGGGCTTGCTCACTGAAATACCATGACTGTCACACCCCCTACAGCTAGATGCCTCTTCCTGTCCCTGCCCCCTGTGGTATCTCCCTGATTCTGGGGCCGGAGATTAAACCACCAGCCAGGAGGGTGAGAAGTGGAAAGAATGGTATGTAAATGGATGGCAAAAGTCCTTAAAAAGGGAAGCTCTTTTTTCTTGGAAAGACTTCTCCAGAGATTTCGCCAGAGACTTCTCCTGAGAGCTCTCCTAAGCAGACTGGGGTCTCCTCCTAAGCTGACTTGGGAAGCATAAAGTTTTCTTAAAGCAACCGACCGGTCTCTGTGTCATCTATCCCGACCACCTCGCTACATTCTTGGATGCAGGCCGCACAGCAGGTGCGACACCTAGGAGCCAAGGTCTACCACAGGTCCCAGTAAGCATAGCAGTTCACAGCCCTATCTCAGGCAAAGGCTTCCCTAGTATATCGGCTCTGCTCCAGCAGGAGAGGGACTTCCAGCTGGGGATGTCTTCCCAGTGTAGCAGTTTTGCTCAGGTAGGAGAGGGCCTCCTGGCGAAGTTGCTACAGTTCAGCTCTGCTCCCGGAGAGCGAAGAGTGGAGTGCAACAACTCCACTCTGCCCAGGGTCTCCTCCGCTCAGCCTCAAAAGAAGGTCTGGAGGGAAGAATCCAGGAAAGTGGCTGTCCTCTGCAAACTGAACAGACATGGGGTTTATATAAGGATTCTTGGGGGGGGCGGAGTTTTCCAGGTGATAGGCTCCTTGTCAGAAGCAGGGACAACTTAAAGACAGCTACATCACCCAAGGTCACCCCAGCATGAGTGATAACTCACAAAAGCTGCAGTTCTGGAGTTTTTTGCAGGACTTGCAGGCAGATCTGCAGGTTGCAGAGTTGGTTCTCAGCAGTCCTGATTTCTTGTATAACTTTGTAGAGGGAGAAGCCTTCCCCATGTGGTCATTTTCAGGGACTTCCTGAGACTCCTGAGTTGTTTATTTCCTGAAGCTTCTCAAGAAGCCTTCATTAGAACTTCATCTTAATGAACTTCCCTCCAGGAAGGACTGTGTCACTTCAGAGGAAATGTCTACACAGCAATACTCAAGTCACCTCCCCCCCTTGTGTTTATTCTGGAATTTGGTTACAGCACAAGAAAAATGTACAACTTAGGGGCTGAGCAGAGGGAGGCCATTTCCAAGTAGGATTCATAGTGTTTCACTGTAGTAAGGATGCTGCCATAAAACAGTGGCTGTCCAGTGACATTCAATTACTGTGTGTCTTTTAGAAGAGGAAATATGTGGGCAGATTGGATTTAAAAGGAAAACTTGATGTTTGGTGGTAGTGAGAACTGATCTTCTGTAAAGGTAATGAATCAAATGATACGGTGTAGAAGAGAAGTGTGAGCTCCCTTCAAATGCAGAAAAAACACAGTGTTACCCTCTTCAAACCTGCATGCTGCGATTTTTAGCTATTGTCTGAGAAAATCTGGTAATGACGATCAAGGGGAAACAGCACATGGACAAGACGAAAAGTGTTCCATGGCAGGTTTATGTTCATTGCATGGCGCACTGCCAGGATGCCAAGTCTGCGTTAGCAACTTAGCAAGGGCTCTTGTGGTGGCAGATGTGGAGGGGCACGCTGCCAAGAAATTACAAGAACAATCAGGCAAAAGGCACATTAGCAATGTTTGGGAGTGGAATTTTTGGCTTAATAAAAAAGAAAACTAAAAAT
The DNA here is from genome assembly GCF_017639785.1 of Mesocricetus auratus. Classification (NCBI taxonomy): domain Eukaryota; kingdom Metazoa; phylum Chordata; class Mammalia; order Rodentia; family Cricetidae; genus Mesocricetus; species Mesocricetus auratus. The sequence goes on along the minus strand of NW_024429205.1, from coordinate 31,969,924 downwards.
GACTCAGTTCCTGGTGGCTCCTTTGCTTCGGCCCTGAAGAAGAAAATTATGCAGATGATTCCCAGGGGCGTTCCCATAAGCAAAGGAATTGTCAGGTCTCCCAAAGATGGGCTCCAAGCAACTACACTGTGGAGAGTCTACCAGATGATGTCTACATGCTGGGGTGAGAACCAAGCCAGTGAATACCCATATATACAAAACTGAATCTCCAAGCTGAGGATTATTCTGTCGGCTATGATAAGGTTCTATAGTGTATAAGAGGAAACTAAAACAATAGTGGGTTTTAATTTTTTTAGCCTAGCAGAAGTCCAAGATAGGAGCTTAGAAATGGTAAGGTACTTCATAATCATCAAGGATTCAGACTTCTTCTTTTCCTTCTAAAATTAGGCTTTTGGAGTCACAGTACCTCATAGTTCAGTGTGGCTGCTGCATTTCTCACTATCACATTATCTTACCCAGGCAGTAATTAGGAAGCTAAGGAACTGTAGGTGGAGTTTTCCTATCCCACAGCTGCTCTCAAATAAGACTTATTAATTGTAAATGCTCTGTCAATAGCTCAGGCTTATTACTAACTACTTCCTACATTTTTAAGTTAACCCATATTCCTTATTTACCATCTGCCATGAGGCAGTAACTTCTTTCATCATAGCACGTTCATCTCCTGCTCTCTCTGTGTCTGGTTGGTGACTCCTCTGACTCTGCCCTTCCTCATCCCATCATTCTCAGTTTGGCTTTCCCACCTAACAGACAAAAAGAGGGAGAGCTTCCCTTTCCCATGTCCTTATATAAGTTGTCAGTAGAAACTGTGGTCCAGATTAGAGGCGAGTCTTCCTACCTTAAAAGATCTGGATTAAAAATGAGTCTTCCCACTTCAATTAAGAAAAAGCCTTCACAGGTTACCCACCACTTAGGTTTTAGTTAATTTCGGATGTAGTCAGTTGACAACCAAGGACGGCAATCACAGCCATGAAATGAAACTTGTGTGTGTGCATGGGTACATTGGTGCTTGTGCACTTTTGTGTGAAGGCCTAAGACAATCTCAGGTGCTGCTCCTTACAACTGTTTGCCTTTTTTCTGAGATTGTATCTCTCATTGGCCCAGAGCTTATTGAGTAGGCTAGGCTGGCCAGTGATCCTCAGGGATCCCCTCTCTGCTCCCGTAGTGCTGGAATTACAGGATGCCCTACAGTTGCTAGCTATTTTACGTGAGTCCTGGGAATCGAACTCAGATTCTCATACGTGCATGGCAAGCATGTTACACACAGAGCCATCCCCCCAGTTCCCAAATTGGAACTCTTTTAGTTGAGAACAGGTGACAAAAAGATTGTTAGGTGCCTAGCAGTCTTTTTTGTCATTGCAAAGTGACTCACCTTAGGGCTTTACAGTTTGGGGTGGAGGTGAGATGCATTTAGTGAGTGACCATCATTCCTTTTTAGAAGATATGTCCCCTATCCCTCTTCTGACATGTCAAAGCTCTAGACAGACTTGGGGCTGGAGTTGAGGAAGCCAAATCAGGTCTTCATTGGCGTTTCTATCTTGTGATAAACAGCAGGACTGAAAGCAAGTGGGGAGGAAAGGGTTTACTTTGCCTTACTGCTCCCAGGTCGCACTCCATCACTGAGCAAGTCGGGGCAGGCACTCACAGCAGGAACCTGGCATCAATAGAAACTGAGGCAGCAGCCATGGAGGATCTAGCTTACTGGCTTGCTCTTCATGGCTGGCTCAGCTTACTTTCATATATCCCTCCCTCTCCAGGGCCACCTGCCCTGGGTGACATCACAGTGGGCAGGCCCATCTCACATCTACAGTGTATCAATATTTGCCTACAGGCAATCTGATGGAGGCATTTTTTCTTTCAATTGAAATTCTTCATCCCAGATGACATTAACTTGTTTTAAGTAGACAAAACCCAACAAGGACAGCTACTGAGAGCCACGAAAGATTTTGCTACTTGTAATGAGTTGGTATCTCTAGTGACTTCCTATCCCAGTTGGAAGGAAATCCCTCCAAGAAGGACATGGAGACTCATCTCTCTCATAGGGAGAGTGTTCTGCAGCTGATCCAGCCCCTCAATAAACACCAAGATGGTTCAGTACCCTCCAGCTTTGTGGTGGGGGTGCTGGGAAGGGGGAGAGAGAGTGCTTCAGAGTAGACACAGACCACATGTGTATGTGTGATCACTGATGAGATGGTGAGACACATAACTTTGATAATACACAAGATAGCTTTAGCTGTTGTGCCAAAATAACAACATGGTGTCAACATAGCACCCACAAATAACAGCAAAAGTCACATCAGTTATATTTGTGAAAGAACCGTACCGAATCAACCAAGAAGTACACCCCTTTATCCTGTCTGGCACATGGATGTGCCACCTGGGTCCCTAGGAGCCATTCTATTATCATAAGGCAATCCTGAGATGGAAGTTGTGTACTGAGAAAGCACTGTAGGATGGTAGGACTTACCTACTGCTGGCCTGGTCCTATCTTGCTGACAGACATGAAACACAGCCAGTTCTTTTAAGCTCGTATTATCTCTCAGGGACTTGTCACTCATTGCTGAATGTAATTCCTAATTAATGCAGAAAAAAAATTTGACCATTTAAACTGTGATGTGCTAGTAGGCAAATAGTTGTTAATCACTACTATAATTAATGTGGAAAGCTGCAGAAAGGGCTAATTCAATTAAACAGCAGCATTAAGATAGTGATACCAATGTCAGACATATGTTGTGTGTAGTAAAGAGAGCTGCAAATTGTCACTGCCCTAGTAGGGTATGATACTTTTGGCTGCCCAGAATCTTGGTGGCAGCTGCTGCTATCTCACTGCCTGAATCGAAGATGTTCAGAGGTCACACCACCTAGATGCGACTAAGAACAGGTTGCATCCTGGTAATAACAGTGTGGAGTCACAGAAGGAAGGAAGGGTGGCATGGAGACCAAATTCCTGCCTCTTGTGCATATGATAAGGTTTTTATTCTGAGCCAGATTGGTATTTCTCTCTCTCTCTCTCTCTCTCTCTCTCTCTCTCTCTCTCTCTCTCTCTCTCTCTCTCTCTCTCTCTCTCTCTCTCTCTGGGAATGTACATGCATAGTTACATGTATATGTGTGCCCAGGGGTCCTTGCATTTGTCCCCAGGGTGTGGAAGTGTAAGTTTGAGAGTAACTTAAATATAGAGCTAAAGCCAGAGCTCATTTTGGCTAGTCTGGCCGGCCAACTAGCTCTGGAGATTCACTGTCTCTGCCTCTTTCAAAGCTGGTATTACAGATAAATTCTGTGCCCAGCCAGATTTTAACATGTGCCTGGGAGATTCTGAACTCTGGTTCTTGTGTCTGCACAGCCAGGGCTCTACTGGCTGGGCCATCTCCCCAGCCCAAGACAGCCCTCATTTAGTTTTTGCTAAGAGACATGTTTTCTAGGTGGCTCTTAACTTGAGATCCTCCTGCTTCAGCCTCCTGAATGGCAGGTGTTTGCAAACATGCTTCCAGGCCTGGTTTAGTTTCTTTGTTTTTCTTACTGTGGACAGAGTGTCAAGTGAAAGTTGACTGTTCACCAGAATTCTTATCTTAGTGTGTGCATTCAAATGTATGCAACTGTCCAGAGACCTGGCTCAGTGTAGACAAATCTCTTGCTCTCAGTTGATGGAGCTCCATCCTGGCATTGCTGCTCAGTTTCTAGTAGTTTATGCATGGGATGTCTGGTGCATTGGTTCATTACAGGAGCTACTTACTATTTGTCACAATGCTTTATGGCCTTAAAATATTTTGTGTGCAAAAAGAAAACTATCATTTAAATGCGTTACATTTGAAAATGCAATCAGCAAGGAGTCAAACAAATACATTTATTTCAGCCCTAACCAACAAAACACAAGAACGTGATATATTGATTTTGAATTCCCTTCTAAAGACATAACATGAAGGGAAAGTCTAAGTTAAATTTATAACCACAGTAGCTTCGACTTAGGGCAGGTGGCAGCTTGGTAACAGCAGGATGAAGTCACAGAAGGAAGGACAGCATGGAGACCAGCAGTGATAGTGAAAAACAGAACCATGAAAAATGAAACAGTTCTCTTTCTGGAGGCTTTCATATCAAGGCTAATTTCCCCTCATTTCCTGAATACTTTTCCTGAATCAAGGTAGGAAAAATCTTTAATTTTGAAGACATCCATCTGGGGCTTTTATTACCTAGCAAGCCAGTGTTCTTAGCTTGTCAGCTTAGAGTTTGAGTTCCGAGGAGTCAGAGTGACCCATGAGCCCACAAGATTAGAACCTAATAAAACAAACCTAGCACACAGAAAGCCAGCAGGACAGTAAGCTACAGTCTCTCTTAAACATTATATGCGGGACATAATTTTATTTATAGCTATTTGAGACAAGTTCGTGCTATGTAGCTCAAGATGGAATTGAATAAGACAGTTTCCTGCTTTAGCCATCCCTGGGATACCACACCTGCCTACGGAAAGCTTTTGTTTTGAGACAGGATCTCCTCAGCAGTAGAGAATGACTTCAGATTGTCCTTCTTCTACCTCCTGAGCTTGGAAGTACAGATATGCACCACCATACCTAGATTTATGCAGTGCTGGGGATCAAACCCGGGGCTTTGTGCATGCTGGGCAAGCCCTCAACCACCTCAGTTTCCTTTCCCTCTCCATTCCAGAATGTGGATAACTGTGTCACAAACTGTTGGAGATAGGTAAAACAACAGCCCTACTTTGAACGTCAGCCAGAGGAAGGACTGCGGTATCAATGCCACCCCAGCTCTCACCCTTTCCCGGGTACCCATCTCCCGCATTGCAGGTGCCACGCAGAGGAGGGAGGCTGCGGAGGAAGGAGCTGCTCTATTGACAAGCACTGTCCCCGATCACTACGCTCAAACCTTACGCCATTCCTTTTCATCTCCACAGTGCTGTAATTGTAAATGAAAAGCAATATTGCAGCACATCCAATTATAACCATATTCTCATCCCCCGGGGCTCATTGGAGAGGGAAAAAAATGTATTTATGGCTGTGAGAAGCTGTTAATCTCGCAGTTATGGCTGTGCACGGTTCCGCAGCAGCTGCGAGATGGGCGCTCCCTCTCCTTCAGCAAATTAGGCCCTGATGCCAGTTTCATGAGCACCTTGGTTAGGGATCCACTGAGCAGAAAATCTCCTCTGCAGCCTCTTAAGCCAGCATCATCCATCCTAGCTAGTTGGGGATCTGTTTGCCACAAAACTCCTCCTTAACAATCAAAAATACCATTTGTGGTAGAAACACTGAGAAGGCAAATCACCCTTGAAAAGCGGGAAAATGACTTACTTTATGGTTTTAACTGGACAAGTGATTCTTGTAAGAAAAATGTAATGCTCAAAGTGGGGAGGGATGATGTCTTTAATGCCAGTGTTTGAGAAGCAGAGGCAGGTGGATTTCTATGAGTTCCAGGAGACTGTGCCTAAAAAACAAAAAGAACAAAGGACAAGTCACCTTTTTGTGTTCTTCCCTTAGGAAAAAAAACCATTCTTTTATTTTTAATGTGCGGATGAGTGCAGGTTCCCACAGTGGCCAGAAGAGGGCATCAGATCACCTGCAGCTGGAGTTTGTGGGGCTCTGGTCTTGTTACCTGAGTGCTGGGATTTGAACTCTGGCCCTCGTGTTTCTGTAGCAAGGCCTCTTAACTGCTAAGCCCTATTTCCAGTTCTAGATTCCCATTCTTACTCACTTGCAGCTTCTTCAACAAAGGATTTCTTTGTTGAAATACATCTTTTCAACCTTCAAAGCAGATGTCAGCAAAAATCACTGCCACAGTGTTGTGTAATATAACCATTCAGTCATGTGAGTGTCATCGCCCTGCCACATTCTTTTGGTTGAAGCAAGTTGAAGGTCATAGTCATACTAAGGGAAAGGCTACAGAGGGTATATAGTAGCCAGGAAGTAGGGACTAACAACATCATCTCTCATGTTGTTAGTCATTTGTAACAAAGCTAATAAAATATCAGTGCTAGTTTTCTCTTGGCTGTGATAAATACCTGACAAGATCAACTTTAGGATTTATTTTGGCTACAGTTTGAGAAGAGTTGTGGTGGGAAGGTATGGTAATCATGGCAACAGAAGTGTCAGATGGCTGGTCACATTGTATCTACAGTCAGAAAGCAAAGAGGGCTGAAGGTGAATGCAGATGTTCACTGCTGTTTCATGTACCCCTCCCCACCCATCTCCAACAATGCCTTCACTGGGAGCCAGTCAGGAAGGAGGCTGCTGGCTGTCCTTCACTCCCCTGAGGGACACTCTAATCAGGGTTCATCATCTTAAGGACTCTTGAAGCCAACTGCCTTTTCAACTCAGCGACCTCCCTTCCTTGGTCCCTTTCTTGTGTCTCTTGAAGCACGGAGGTTTGTGCTGGAGGAAGGCTTTCCTAGCCCCCCGAGATTCATTGCACCCTGAAGGGTTAGCCTCATTCAAGTGGAAAGCTGACTCTGACCTCATCTTGAACAGCTTTCACCCCACCTAGTTTAACTGGTCAGTGGGAAGGTGGAGATGAGCATGTAAAGAGGAAGGTGCTGGAGGACAAAGCTGGGTGGCAGGATAGGGAGAACTAATTTTGTCACTTGTTACAGCTCCTTATACTGACCTAGTGCACTGTCAATTAAGACAAAGACCACTGAGAGGAGAGATCAGAAACTGGACTGTTTTTATACCCTGGACCAGAGGTGGACTGGAAAGCTTACTCAGATACACAAGGTTCACGGACACACATATGAGACATCAAACTCTGATCGGATCATTTTTATAAAACCCCAAGTGACTGAGCATCTTATTCCCTCACCAATAACGCACAGCAACAAGAGCAAAAAAGACAATCTTCCAATCGCTGATGGGGTCAAGCACCCAAACTGCTGAGAAACATCCCTGGCTTGGGGATGCTTGTAGGGTGAGAGAAGGGGTCACCCCAAATCTTCATCAAAACAAGCATCTTTGATGTGTTGGTGAGAGACTGAACCTCAAATGAAAACATGTATCAGAAGTCCCCTCAACATCTTAGGTCAGGAGCACCCACTGTCATGGGGACAAGACATCATAAAGGTGGTTGGGTGGTCTCAGAGTAGGAAAAGATCAAGCTTCCAAAATCAAGCAGGGATGGCTCCTTACTGCCTCTGAGAGAAGGAAAGAAATTCAGTGTCCAACATATGATGCTCACAAATGGCCCTGGGCCAAGATTTTCTTTCCTCCCTCCCTCCCTCCCTCTCTCCTCCCTCCCTCCCTCTCTCCCTCTCTCTCTCTCTCTCTCTCTCTCTCTCTCTCTCTCTCTCTCTCTCTCTCTCTCTCTCTCTCTTCCTATCTATTTATTTCGATGCAGGGGTAGATCCAAGGATTGCCTTGAACTTATGATTCTCCTTCCCTCTCCCAATTGCTGGAATTCCAGGTGTACACCACTATGGCCAGTTTCAATGGTGCTGTAGGTGGAACTCAGGGCTTCATATCTTCTGGGCAAACACTCACTCTGCCAAGTGAACTACAACTACAGCCGTGAAGCTCTGATGGGGAGATGGGGAGACATTCCCTGGCAGCCCAAGCCTCTGCCCTTGAAATTCAGTGTCTAAGTAAACTTTGAATAGTTTTTTTTATTACTCTTGAAAAAAAAACCTCAGAAGTTCTAATCCTAGATATTTCATATCAGTAAGGATGACTTTAGCTCTGAGTAGCAAATAGTGGATTTAATATCACAATTTGTTTCAGGTACAAGGAGTGCAGAGGTCAACAGAATAAATGGGGCACCCACTTCTGCCATAACAAGAGCTCGAGGTTAACAATGCCCACGCCTTGTTACACTGACCAAATGAATCAACCACAAGACACATTTAGACTCTTGTTTGTGCCAGCATTTTGCTCCTTTGCCTGCACCAGGATTTTGCTTCTTCGCCTGACACTGGCTTTGTGCAGAGGTTGGTTTGGTTTCTCTGCAGCCTGTAGGGGGAGTTTACCTTTCTTGATCTCATCTTGGTTGAAGCCTGAGCTGGAGGCTCCTTATACACTGCAGCACAATGCAGGCATCCTGAGGAAGGGTGTGTGGGAGCTGCCTGGAGTCCCCCATCTGTCCTTAGCGGTGTGCAGGTTCCTCACCCAGGGTTTCAGTGACTTCAGTCTACAATGGGAACAACCCCAGTCCCAACCTTTTACAGAGAATGGGGGGGGGCTTCTGGAGTTACTAAATCATTTAGAGCAATGGCTTGCTGAAGCTGCCATTCCACACAGGCTGTCAGCAGGGATGCCCTCAGGGCCTGACTTGTGCCAGTTGCTGGGGAGACAGGAGAGATGTGCTCCTCAGCTGCATGGAGCTGAGTTTCTGGCAGAATGTGTCATTAAAGTCAGAAAAAGAATGTTTTACTTAGAAAAATTCTGTTTAAAAAAAAGATGGAAATGCCAGGGCCAAATCCCAGGTCTAACCATGTGCTTAGAAAGGCTTCGGTTCATGAAATTTGCTGAGTAGGTGGACACATGCACACAGTTTCTGGCCATCTATGGAGGTGTGTGCATGTGCTGCGTGAGCTGTGTGTGTGTGTGTGTGTGTGTGTGTGTGTGTGTGTGTGTGTGTGTGTGAGCACATATGCACATCCCAGAATGGGCTGGCTCTCTGTTCTTCAGTATGGGCACTGGGATGGAGCTCCGGTCTTCAGGCATTTCTCTGACACCTAGAGATCATGGTTAATGACCCAGAAATACATTAGTGTCTACTCTAAGTATAGTTTTGCTTTAAGGTAGCACAGGAAAAGTAGATGTGTCAAAACAAAACAAAATAAAAAAACAACAGCAGAAAAGAATAGCTGGTGTCTGCTGTGAACCCTGTCTTGCTCGCACTCTGATGGGGACGGGAAGCCCTAGGTCTTCTTTCGCTTTCCTGTTGCCACCTTTTCTCTGCACTGTTGCTTTGTTTGTCACCTTCCAGCGACAAATATGTCCCTATGGGCACTGCATTTATTCAGCCAGTCCACCTAGGAAAGATTACAAGTGAGGAACAAGGTGAGAAGCATGAAACACATACAAAGGGGGAAAATCTGCCTTTTGACGGACGTCGGTGGTTTCCCCAGAGAGGACAGCAAAACTAGACACAATATCAATATCTACACATACCATAAAATTCCAATATCTACATATACCAGGTCAGCAGGAAAGGAACCAGGGGAGGTGCTCCCAGAGTGGAGACTATGGACCGTCAAGTTAGAGCTAAGTGTCTTGATTCCTGCTCCACACTGCTGCAGAGTCTTCTGACATGGCTTTGCGATCTGTCCCCAGCAAAAGAAGGCTGGAGGGGAGGAGGGGAGGCTGAACAGATGATGCTGTGCAAGGAAAAAAACCCCCAAACCTAATACTTAAAACAAGCATAGCCAGCTAAGAAGCAGAAGAGTGGAAGAACTGCAAATAGCTGTTACTCATGTGGCTGCTGACAGGACATCTTGGTTCAAGCCATTAAAAAGTTGTCATGGCAGTGTGGAGAGCAGCTGCAGTTCTCTGCTTTGGAGAGAAGAGAGTAAAGTGTGTGTGTGTGTGCGTGCACGCAGGCGCTCACACACAGCTATGGCACCTGCTGTATTCCTATGCTGATCTGTTCTGTCCCTAATGAATGAGTTGTTCTCTCTGCTCCCTGCCTACCCCGATCCGTTTGCTGAAGGCATTGACGGGAGAAGGGACAAGTTATCTTCAGGTCAAGATGAAGGCATCCCCACCACAGCTGCTCTTTGTTGGCTATTAGATGCTGAACATCTTAGTAATGTGTTAGGTGGTTCATTTCCCGTTCTGTGTATGTGTGTGTGTACATGTTTGTGTGCAGGTGCACATACGTGGATGTGTCGGGTGTCTTCCCCAGTCCCTCCCCACCTTCATTTTTGAAACGTGGCTTCTCAGGGAATCTGAAGCTTGCTAATTCATCTACAGTCTAGATTAATTCTAGCCAGTCTCTGCTTACATGGTGCTGAGACTACAAGTCTGGACTATTGTGCCTTTTTCTTTGTTTGTGTTTTGTGGGTTCTGGGGGATTGAACTCACACTGGCTTGGCACTTTACCAATGGTCCCAGCCCTCAACAGCTGTTTTTTTTTCTTTTAATTTTAAATAGCTTGTTTTACATGTCAATCCCAGTTCCCTCTCTCTCCCCTCCTCCCACACCCCTCCATCCCCCCCATCCTCCCACCCTATTGTCAACAGCTGTTTTTAAACAAGTCTTTCATCTTACATTCGTTTTAGGTTGGCAGAGATGTCATACAGACAGCGTAGAGTTCCAGAATGCCCCACTAGTTTCACCATCTGCAAGATCCATTCCCAGGGTGCTGTGGTGATATATTATTTATGGTTTATTAAAGCTTGCCTGAGGATTCAGAAAGCAAAGTCAGTCACAAGCCATAGAAGCCAGGCACACCCCTTTAATCCCAGGATTTAGGATTAAGAGGTAGGCATATCTCTGTTAGCTCAAGACCATACTGAGCTACACTAAATTGATCCAGTCCTAAAGAAAAATAGCTCACACAAAGATGATCTCAGCACTTGGGATAACTCACCTTTAATCCCAGACCCATGAGAGGTATTTAAGACAGGAACAGGGTCTCAGAGCTGCCATTCATTCTCCAGTCACATTGAGGATAGCAAGACGTTGAAGTCTCAGGATTCTCCAGCCACACTGAGGTGAGCACAGCAGTCTGAGATTGTACTCTGAGATTTGGTGGAGCCAGGTTCGCCTTAAAATCTGAGATAAAGGTAAGAACTAGTGGCCGACTGCTTTGCTTTTCTGGTCTTCATCTTGAAATTTCAACACTAATATCTGTCTCTGGTCTTTTATTTTTCGTGCAATAGGGTGCATCTGTGCAAATGAAGCAATGAACATTGTCAAGCTGCGGTTAACCAAATTCCTTATTGTATTTGGATTTACCCAGTGTTTCTGTGAATACAGTCTGTACTCCTTTTCATGAGCATGATGCCACACTGCAAGAAGTTATCACCAATCCTTCGTCTCTTCAGATCTGTGACAGTCTGTCAATGTTTCTTTTATTTTCATGTTCTTTCCAGCCTTGCAGAGGACTCCCCATCTGTATTTTAGACAATTTAGATATTCATCCTTATGGAGGTGTAGAGAATTTTTCTCATGCTTGCAGTGTAATGGTTAGTGTTGGCTGTCAACTTGATTGGATTGAGGGCCATCTGGAACATTAGTGAAGCACGACCCTGGGTGTGTTTTTGGCAGATCAGGAGGACTCTGACTTTATCCATGATTAATGCATTAATGGATTCATGTGCGAATTCATGTTAAAGTGTTGGAATGGAAAAAATGTCCTGGGTCTGTGTCCTTGGGAACTATATCTTGTTCTGGCCTTATTGTTATCAATGTACTTGTACTATGGAGTGGCCTGTTCTTTCTGCTTCTTGGATACCATGATGTGAGCTTCTCTGGTCTGCCACACCCTCCCTGCCATGATCGATGGAACCCTCTGAACTGTGAGCTGAATAAATCTTTCTTCCTCTTAAGTTTTTATGTCAAGCATCCTGTCTCCATGGTGGGAGAGCTAGTGGCATGTGCAGGCCATGGAGGCACTGCTACTACTTAGGCAAGTTCAAGTCCTTTTCTCAGAGTTAAGGGGCATCAGGACCTCCAGGAGAGGTTAGGATCCAGGTTACTGGTTTGTACCCTCAAAACTTTGGGTGAAGAACATCTGGAGTGAGGCCTGGGACTTACATCTCCAGCAGGTTTTCTCGTGCAATGCTGCTGATATGGTTGCCACTCTGTGAGAGCCACAGTGTGAAGCCAACATTCAGAATGGAGTTATTTTTAGATGGAAAGGATACACTTGTGTCATCTACCTAGATCATTTAACTTTCCCAAGTGTAGATTTGAACTTGAACTCTGGAATGACTTTTCCTTCCACCCTTCCCTCTTCTCGCTGCTTTGAGCATTGCTGAGCTAGGGGTAAACAAGTGTGAAGGAAGGGTGTTTATGTCCCGGGCTTTGGGAAAGGGATGGCATTTTCAGGTTGGCCTTCACCTAGTTCTATCTGAGGAGACTCTATATACTGAGTATAGCTTCCCCACTGGGTACAACGTGACCATCATATTCACATCTTGGAGCAGATTACCTTAGCCTGGTAACCGTGGCAGCCATTTGGTCTGAACAGTGTGGAGAATATGGCCGTGGTGATGGAGCTGTTGTCACTTTCCAATAGAAGGATAGAGGAGATGGTCACCCACTCTTCCCCTCCACTGCAAGTGATCTTGGGGTGATATTAGGGTGTGTAAGATGTGGAAGATTAATTGAAAGGGGTCTTCATGATGAAGCTTCTGTGGACTGAAGGTTGCATGGACAGACAGATCAGAACCTCAGTGATGTGGGGCATCTGGGATGTTTCAACTCCAGGGCCTAACTATCTTTGGCCATCTTTAGCTCTTCCCACCGTCATTTATTGCCTTTTGCTGTGTGTGAACTAATATTTAAGACCATTAAGTAAATCCCTTGGAATGTTCATGTAGCTCTCATCAAGCAAAGCATGAGGTAGCTCTGATGGCTACACTGAGATTTCCCCACTTTTCTTTGACCTTACTACCTGATACTTCTACAAATGTGTTTGAGAAGTATGTTGGTTTATGATCTCCTTTGCTCTGTTTCTAAAGAAACCTTTAAAAATTGCTACCTGATTGCAACACAGAATTTGAAATAACCTAAATCTGTACTCCTGGGCCATTCTCTCTCATGGGCGGTGCCCTCCCCATCAATCACTAATTAAGAAAATGTCCCCACAGGTTTACCTACTGCCCGTTGTTACGGTTTCATCTTCTCAACCGAGGCTCCCTCCTCTCTGATGACTATAGCTTGTGCCAAGTTGACAAAACTAGACGGCACAGATTCAAACCTGCTTCAGGATTTAGAAACTCTTGAGATGTGCTCCCAACCAAATCCAGACATGGGTTACTGATTTGAGAATTAAGCCACCCCAGGCCATGGGCCATGGCACCTCACTAGAGAATTCAGCCTCTAACCACACTTAAACCCTAAATGGCAAAGTAGACTTGAGCCCCAATGCTACAGCCTCCAGTGGCCTGGCATTGACTAGAGCCACAGGTGAAGGGTCACTCACTGTCCTGTGCAAAGTAAGTGATCTGTGGTGTGCTTTGTTTTCTGGAGCTGTTCACGGAGGAATCCACTAAACTCATGTTCTTCCTTTACAACATCTTGACCCTGGAACTATTTTAAATTTTAAAATGACTTGACAGGGCTGGCAAAATAGCTTAGCAGGTAAAGGTGCTTGCTGCCAAGTCTAAGGACCGGAGTTCGATCCCCAGAACCCACGTGGTAGAAAGAGAGAATTGACTCCCTATAGTTGTCCTCTGACCCCCCACACTTGTGCACAGATGCACTTGTGTGCCAACAGACACACTGTCTCTTTCTCACACATAAATATATAAAATATGCAGTCTCTTACTGTGACCTTAAAACTTGAAGTTCGTCTAAAGCCATTGAAGAATTCATAACCTTAAGTACTTTCTATTAATGATTGATAGTATTTCCAAGATCACTCCCTATTTCATGTTTTGAATAGAAGCTTGATCTGACTTTTAAGTCAGGCCTGATTCTCGATAAAATATGACACTACCCACTCTCCTCTGTAGGCCTGTATCTCCCCTTCTTAATCATTTAAAACACTGCTAAACAATCACGCATTTTGTCAAACAAAGAACAAATCATTACGCACAAAGGCCTGGGGCCAGAGAACAGAATCCCAAGTGTATTAGCATATTTCATCATTCCATTTCAGGAGAATAATCCATTTCAGCTTTCTTAGCCTGTGTTCACTTGCTTTTATTATTTTTCTCCCTTCAAAGGGCAACTTGACAACTATTTTTCTTCACAACAAGGCTTTGGGTATCACTTCCACTCTGGCAGATTTTGTGGCTTTCAGGATTGCTTCTGTGTGCTGTGAAGAGAAACGGGAGGATTATCTTGTAGAGATTGCTGATGCAGAGAAAGGGAGACAAAGAAACACTCATGTTTTCAGTGGGGTTTGAAACCAGGGCCTCCTGGGTGCTAGCCAAGTGCTCAAACTCTGAGCTACCAACCCAGCTCCTACTGTTTTTGAGATGGGACTCGCCATGCAGCTCAGGGTGGCTTCAAAGTCCTGATTTTCCTGCCTCCCAAGGGCTGATATTTCAAGTGTGTGCCACCTCGCCTTGCTAGCTCAAGATGTTGAGACTCTCCTCTATCCCCTCCCCTTCTCTCTCCTCTCCCTTTAACTTGGGCAAGATCTAAAGTTTTTCTTCACTGCTTCTGTAAACCTTTGATTCATCAAGAGGCTGAGGGAAAGGAAAGATCATGATCAGAATATAGTGTATGAAAGAAATTTAAACAATAATACTTTCAGAAAAGAGACTGGGGCTCTAGTAATGAGGATTTAGAGAGGATTTCCAGGGACACCTGAGTCTCCCGTGTAACTATCACTAAGGCAGAAGAGATGCTGGAAATTTTTTAAATTAAAATTGTATTTTTTTGCAAGTAACAGAAAGTGGTTTTCTTCTCATATGGTGGCTCTGCAGTCCATGGAATGGTCACATAGACACACAAACACAATCATAAGCAACCCCCCATGCACACTCAGAGGTGGGGGGATGGAGAGAGAGAAACACACACCAGGGATAAGCAGTTAGAGCTAGTGTGTCAGTAACAAAAATTATTTGGGAATTCATCTCTTCAAATTTCCATGGATTCCATTTTCAAGATCACATCATAGACCAAGAAGCCATTGAATTTGTATTCATGACAATAGGAGGATTGAAAGGGTACTTCTTCTAGCCCAAGTAGTTCCTTTTAGTAGGCCAATCCCAGAAATCATGTAGAACATGTCTGCTGGACAGGACTGAGTTCCATGACATCTCTAGCTGAAATAAAGGATGAGAAAGCAGCATCTGGGGAGAACAGGATGGAGTCAGATAAACTTCAGTTGTGCTTAGTGTGCGTCAGTGATCAGGGCTGCTCCTTGATGCACCAGTGCAATGAAGATGCAGAATAAGGTTCTTGCCACTGTCCTGAGGGATGGCAGGGACATGTTAGAGATCTTCAGACCACAAGAGGAAGGCTTGGAATAGATATCAGACAGGGTGTTGTGGTACAAGCAAGCTTGGATTTTGTAAGCGGGTCGAGCTTGTGGAGTTACTTAGGTGACTAGCAATAGACTGAATTCAGCTTCAATTAAATCATTTATTGCCTGGTGTGGTGTGGTGGGCACACACCTTTAATTCTAACACAGGGGAGGCAGAGGCAGGTGGATCTCTGAAATGGAAGCCAGCCTGGTCTTCAGAGCAAGTTTCAGGACAGCCAGAGGCTATATAGAGAGACCCTGTCTCAAGAACCAAACTAAACAACAACAAAGATCACTTTTGTTTTTAGTTAAGCCAAACGGTCCAGTTCATTGTTTTTGCTTTAAAAACACACTATGACAGGAGACCTAAGCAGTGCTTTTCTAGAATGATCCCATTTGCTGCATACAAGGCTGCTTTTAGTTTGTTTGCTTTGTTTTTGCATCCCATACATGTCTGTTAAATGAATAACTGGGGGTGATTGGGAGGTTTTTATCCCCTGTGTTATCATACCCACAGTACTAGCAAGAACTTCAGTTCCCAGCAATAGAAATTGGAGTTAAGTGTTAACAGAAAGGGTCATTTATTGGCTCTTTAAAAAAATGGTGTCTGTCTTAGGGTTTTCATCACTGTGAAGAGACACTATGACCATGGCAACTCTTATAAAGGGAAACATTTAATTATGGGGGAGCTCACTACGGTTTCAGAGGTTCAGTCCACTATCACCCTGGTGGGGAGCATGACAGCATGCAGGCAGGCATGACTGGAGCTGAAAGTTCTACATCTTGACTTAGAGGTAACAGGAAGTCAACTGACTCTGTATTCTGAGTGGTATTCAGAGCATAGGAAACTTCAAAGCCTGCCCTCACAGAGACACACTTCTTTCAACATGGCCTTACCCACTGCAACAAAGCCACAGCTTCTTCTAGTGCCACTCCCTATGAGATTATGGGGGCCAATTACATTCAAACTACCACATTCTATTTCCTGACCCCCCATAAGCTTGTAACAATATCATAATGCAAAATTTCTTCAGTTCAACTTCAAAAGCCCTCCTAGTCTATCACAGTCTCAACAATATTTTAAAGAGTTTAAAGTTTCAAATGTTTTGTGTTTATAGGGTTCAGTGTTTTAAAGAGTTTAAAAAGTTCAATGCCTCTTCTGAGATTCATGTAATCTCTTAATTGTAATCACCTGTAAAATCAAAAGTAAAAGACAGATCACATATTTCCAACATAGAATGGCACAGAATGTACAATCAACATTCCAAAATGCAGGGAGTATAGCAAGGAAATTTTGGACCAAGGCAAAACTGAAAACCAACTGGGAAAACTCCAAACTCTGTATCTCCATCTCTGATGTCAAAACACTCTTTAGATCTCCTACTCTGTTCCGCTTTGTTGACTACAGTGAACACACTTCTTTTTTTTATTTTTAAGTTTAAATTTAGATTAGAAACAAGGTTGCTTCACAAGTCAGTTCCAGGTCCCTCTCCATTTCCCTCCCCTCCACCTGTGCCCTCTCCCCAAACCCCCATTATCCCCTCATTTCCCCAGGGAGGGTGAGGCCCTCCATGGGGGTATCCATAGTCTGTCATTTCATCCAGGGCAAAGCCTGGACCCTCCCCCAAGAGTTCAGGGTGAGAGTGCATCTCACATTGTTGGATGGGAGTCCAAAGTCCATGTGTATACTTGGGATGACTACTGATCTACTGCCCAAGGCTCAATAGATTACCTAGGCCTCCTCACTGACACCCACATTCAGGGGGTCTTGATCAGTCCCATGCTGGATTCCCAGGCTGATGCCTGGGAATCAAGAGTTAACCTTTGTCAGGTCAGCTGTTTCTGGGGGTTAATCCAGCCCAGTCTTAATCCCTTTGGTCATCAGTCCTCCCTCTCTGTTACTGGCTTTCTTGAGTTCAGCTTAGTACTTAACCATGGGAGTCTGCCTCTTCTTCCATCAGCCACTAAATAAAGTTTCTGTTTCCCAGACTCTCTGGCCATGGGACAGTAGGCTGGCACTCCCCAGATCTATGTCTAAAATCCATATATGAGAGAGTACATGCCATGTTTCTCTTTTTGTGACTGGGTTATCTCACTCAGGATGGTTTCTTCTAGTGTAATCCATTTGCCTGCAAATCTCAGGATTCCATTGTTTTTTTTCTGCTGAATAGTACTCCATTGTGTAAATATACCACATTTTCTCTATCCACTCTTCGGTTGAGGGGCATCTAGGTTGCTTCCAAGTTCTGGCTATTACAAATAATGCTGCTATGAACATAGTGGAATAGACATCCTTGTATGAATGGGCATCTTTTGGATATATGCCTAAGAGTGGAGTTGCTGGATCTTGTGGTACCTCTATTCCCATTTTTCTGAGGAATCTCCATTCTGATTTCCAAAGTGGCTGAACAAGTTGACACTATCACCAGCAATGGGGAGTGTTCCCCTTTCACCATATCCTCTCCAGCATAAATTGTCCTTGGTGTTTTTGATTTTAGCCATTCTGACAGGAGTGAGATGGTATCTCAGAGTTGTTTTGATTTGCATTTCCCGGATGGCTAAGGATGTTGAGCACTTTCTCAAGTGCCTCTCAGCCATTTTAGACTCCTCTATTGAAAATTCTCTATTTAGTTCTGCAGCCCACTTTTTAATTGTATCCTTTGGTGTTTTGGAGACTTGCTTCTTGAGTTGTTTGTAAATATTGGAGATCAACCCTCTGTCAGATGTGGGCTTAGTGAATATTTTTTCCCATTCTGTGGGCTGCCTTTTTGTCTTGCTGACTGTGTCCTTTGCCTTACAGAAGCTTCTCAGTTTCAGGAGGTGCCATTCATTAATTGTTGATCTCACTGTCTGTGCTAGTGGTGTTATGTTCAGGAAGCTGTCTCCTGTACCAATTCGTTCAAGGGTACCACCCACTTTCTCTTCTAAGAGGTTCAGTGTGACTATATTTATGTTGAGGTCTTTGATCCATTTGGACTTAAGTTTTGTGCATGGTGATAAACATGGATCGATCCGCATTCTTCTACATGCCAGCCTCCAGTTATGCCAGCACCATTTGTTGAAGATGCTTTCTTTATTCCATCATATATTTTTAGCTTCTTTGTCAAAGATCAGATGTTCATACGTGTATGGGTTAATATTCGGGTTTTTAATTCGATTCGATTGGTCTACCTGTCTATTTTTGTGCCAATACCAAGCCATTTTCAGGACTATAGCTCTATAATAGAGCTTGAGGTCAGGGATGGTGATGCCCCCAGACGTTGCCTTGTTGAACAGGGTTGTTTTGGCTATCCTGGGTCTTTTGATTTTCCATACAAAATTGATTGTTCTTTCAAGGTCTGTGGAGAATTGTGCTGGGATTTCAAAGGGGATTGCATCGAATCTGTAGATTGCTTTTGGCAGGAGTGCCATTTTTACTACATTGATCCTACCTATCCAAGAGCATGGGAGATCTTTCCATTTTCTGAGGGCTTCTTTAATTTCTTTCTTTAAAGATTCAAAGTTCTTGCCATACAGGACTTTCACTTGTTTGGTTAGCATTACCCCAAGGTATTTTATGTTGTTTGTGGCAATTGTAAAGGGTGATGTTTCTCTGATTTCTTTCTCAGCCCTTTTATCATCTGTATATAGTAGGGCTACTGATTTCTTTGAGTTGATCTTGTAGCCTGCCACTTTGCTGAAGGTGTTAATCAGTTGTAAGAGTTCCCTGGTAGAGTTCTTTGGGTCATTGATGTAAACTATAATATCATCTGCAAACAGTGAAAGTTTGACCCCTTCCTTCCCAATTTGTATCCCCTTGATCCCCTTTTGTTTTCTTATGGCAATGGCTAGAACTTCAAGTACCATGTTGAAAAGGTATGAAGAGAGTGGACAGCCTTGTTTTGTTCCTGATTTTAGAGGAATTGCGTTGAGTTTCTGTCCATTTAGTTTGATGTTGGCTGTTGGTTAACTGTATATAGCTTTTATTATGTTTAAGTATGTCGCTGTTATCCCAGATCTCTCCAAGACCTTTATCATGAAGGTGTGTTTGGATTTTGTCAAAGGCTTTTTCAGCATCTAGTGAGATGATCATGTAATTTTTGTTTTTCAGCTTGTTTATATGGTGGATTACGTTGATGGATTTTCGTATGTTGAACCATCCCTGCATCCCTAGGATGAAACCTACTTGATCTTGGTGAATGATTGTTTTGATGTGTTCTTGGATCTGATTTGTCAGTATTTTATTGAGTAATTTTGCATCAATGTTCATGAGGGATATTGGTCTGAAGTTCTCTTTCTTAGTTGTGTCTTTGTGTGGCTTAGGGATCAAGGTTATTGAAGCATCATAGAAAGAGTTTGGCAAAGAACCTTCTGCTTCTATTGTGTGGAATACTTTCAGAAGAATTGGTATAAGCTGTTCTTTGAATTTCTGGTAGAATTCTGCACTGAGGCCATCTGGACCTGGGCTTTTTTTGGTTGGGAGGCTTTTGATGACTGCTTCTATTTCCATAGGGGTTATAGGTCTATTTAAATTGCTTATCTGTTCTTGATTTAGTTTTGGCAAGTGATAGCTATCCAGGAAGTCGTCCATTTCCTTTAAATTTTCAAATTTTGTGGAGTACAGGTTTTCAAAGTATGACCTGATGATTCTCTGGATTTCATCAGAGTCCGTTGTTATGTCCCCCTTTTCATTTCTGATTTTGTTAATTTGCATGTTCACTCTCTGCTGTCTGGTAAGTTTGGACAAAGGTTTGTCTATCTTGTTGATTTTCTCATAGAACCAACTCATTGTTGCATTGATTCTTTGTATTGTTTTCCTAGTTTCCACTTCATTGATTTCAGCTCTCAATTTGATTATTTCCTGGCATCTACTCCTCCTGGGGAAGTTTGCTTCATTGTGTTCTAGAGCTTTTAGCTGTCCTGTTAATTCTCTAGTATAACTATTCTCTAGTTTCTTCATGTGGGCACTTAGTGCTATGAACTTCTCCCGTAGCACTGCTTTCAAAGTGTCCCATAGGTTTGGGTATGTTGTGTCTTCATTCTCATTGAATTCTAGGAAGTCTTTAATTTCTTTTTTTATTTCTTCTTTAACCCAGGAATGGTACAGTTGTGCATTTTTCAATTTCCATGAGTTTGTAGGTTTTCTGCAATTTGTGTTGTTGTTGAATTCTAATTTTAAAGCATGGTGGTCTGATAAGATGCATGGATTTATTCCAATTTTTTTGTAGCTGCTGAGGTTTGATATGTTGTCAACTATGTGGTTGATTTTTGAGAAGGTTCCATGTGGTGGTGAGAAGAAGGTATATTCTTTTTATGTGGATGAAATGTTCTACAGATGTCTGTTAATCCCAGTTGGGTCATTACTTCTATTAGACCCTTTGCTTATTTGTTGAGTTTCTGTCTGGTATTCCTGTCTAGTGGTGAGAGTGGTGTGTTGAAATCTCCCACTATAAGTGTGTGGGGCTTTATATGTGATTTAAGTTTTAGTAATGTTTCTTTTACGAATGTGGATGCCTTTGTATTTGGGGCATAGATGTTCAGGATAGACACTTCATCTTGGTGGATTTCACCTGTGATGAGTATGTTATGATCTCCTTCATCTCTTTTGATTGATTTTATTTTAAAGTCTAGTTTGTTAGATATTAGGATTGCTACGCATGCTTGTTTCTTGGGTCCATTTGATTGGAAAAAATTTTCCCAACCTTTAACTCTCAGGTAATGTCTGTCTTTGAGGGTGAGGTGTGTTTCTTGTATGCAGCAGAAGGAAGGGTTCTGTCTTTGAATCCACTCTGCTAGCCTGTGTCTTTTTATGGCTGAGTTAAGGCCATTAAT
Organism: Mesocricetus auratus; assembly: GCF_017639785.1. Taxonomy (NCBI): domain Eukaryota; kingdom Metazoa; phylum Chordata; class Mammalia; order Rodentia; family Cricetidae; genus Mesocricetus; species Mesocricetus auratus. The sequence continues at coordinate 31,949,035 of NW_024429205.1, read as the reverse complement.
GTTGAGGGATATTAATGACCATTGATTGTTCATCCTTCTTCGATTTGCAGTGGTTGTTGGTGGTGGAATTATGTGTGGAATTTCACCCCTTGTTCTTTTGGCTGTTGGTAGAGAGGGATTCTCTAATGCCTATGTTTTTCTGGTTGTAGTTAACTTCCTTGGGTTGGAGTTTTCCTTCCAAAACTTTCTGTAGGGCTGGGATAGTGGATACATATTGCTTGAATCTAGTTTTGTTATGGAATATCTTGTTATCTCCATCTATAGTGATTGAGAGCTTTGCCCGGTATAGTAGTCTGTGCTGGTATCCATGGTCTCTTAGTGTTGGTAGAATATCTATCTAGGGCCTTCTGGCTTTCAGAGTTTCCATGGAGAAGTCAGGTGTAATTCTGATATGTCTGCCTTTATATGTTACTTGACCTTTTTCCTTAGCTGCTCTTAATATTCTTTCTTCATTATGTATATTTGGGGTCTTGATTATTACGTGGCAAGGGGACTTTTTTGTGGTTCACTCTATTTGGTGTTCTGTAAGCTTCTCGTACCTTCATTGGCATGTCTTTCTTAAGGTTTGGAAAGTTTTCTTCTATGATTTTGTTGAATATGTTTTCTGCCCGTTTGAGGTGGTTTTCTTCTCCTTCTTCTATACCTATTATTCTTAGGTTTGGTCTTTTCATGGTGTCCCATATTTCCTGGATGTTTTGTGTTAAGGATTTGTTGGACTTAAGGTTTTCTTTGGGTGATGAATCTATTTCTCCTAGTGTATCTTCAACACTTGAGATTCTCTCTTCCATCTCTTCTATTCTGTTGGTAAAGCTTGTATTGGTAGTACCTGACCATTTGCCCAGGTTTTCAAAATCCTGCCTTTCTTCAGATTGTGTTTTTTCTAATTGTCTCTATTTCAGTTTTCAACTCTTGCAGTCTTTGCATTGTTTCTTGCAATTTTCGATTTATCTTTTCATCCATTTGTTCCCTTTTATGAATTTTTTGGTTTGTTTTTTCTTCAATTTCTTGCATTGTTTTGGTTTGCTTTTTCTTCCAATTCTTGAATTTTTTGCTCTGTTTCTCCTTCCATTTCCTGCCTTTTTTGGTTTGTTTCTCCTTCCATTTCTCTCAGTTTTTGCTTTGTTTCTTCTTCCATTTCTTGCATTTTTTGGATTGTTTTTTCTTCCATTTCTTTGAGGGATTTTCCTATATCCTCTTTTAGGGCCTCTATGATTTTCATGACAGTGGTTTTAAGGTCATTCTCTTCTGCTTCATTTGCATTGGAATGTTGGAGTCTTGCTGGTGTGGAGTCTCTAGAATCTGGTGGTGTCATATTTGTTTTTCTGTTGTTGAGTGTGTTTTTGTATTGTCTCTTTCCCATCTCTTCTTCTCGTGGATGCAGAAAGAGCCCCTTACTGGTCTGGTGGTTAGGGGACCAGAGTTCCCTTTTGGTGGGTGCTAGTAAGTCCAATAATCTGGTAGTTCTTCTATTCCTTGTCCTCATTCTCATCTGGTGGGTGGAGAAGAAGAACAGGAATCTGGGGTGCTTAGCCTCCCACCTGGTTCCGTGGACCCTTTGCTGGATCCTGTTGTACCTGATCCCAATGGAACAGCCGCTCCCCTGGTCTCCCTGGCTCCTCTGTTTTCCTGGTCTTGTGGTGGGAGAGAAGTCCTAGAGTCTGGGGTGTTGGCTCTCTCTGGGATTGGAAGCACTGTGCAGTTCCCAGGTGATCCCCAGGCACTGGAACACAGGCCCAAAAGCAGGGCCTGTTGTATCTGAAGCCGCCAGAACAGCTGCTCCCCTGGTCTCCCTGGCTCCTCTCAAACACACTTCTTTCTTTTGGGCTGGTTCTACTCCCTGTTAGCAGCTCTTCTTGCCAGGTATCCCTTGACTCTGGCATCTCTAATATCTTGGGGTCTCCAAGGCAATCCAGGTTTCAATTTCACAGTTTCACACAATGGTGTCTCTACTAAGTCTCCATTCAGGGACACCCCGACGCATGCTCAGTGACTGATTACTGGGGCTGGACCATGGTCTCCTCATGCAATTACATCTTCACCAGCTTTCTGTTCTTCACTGCCTAACCGTGGCTGGCCTGAAACTTGTTCTGTAGACCAGGCTGACCTCAGACTCAGAGATCTGCCTGCCTCTGCCTTCCAAGTGCTGGGATTAAATGTGTGCACCACCACACCCAGATCTAAGATTTTCTTTAGTTTCTTTCCAGATGTTAGAAATTTAGCTGGATGATATCTTGCCCTAAGGTCACCACTCCCTTTATTCCATTTCTTAATCCATTTATCTCCTGAACACAGGATTTAGCTCCATTCCACTTCCTGGTATTCCTTTTCTCCTCAAAATTTACTTCTTGTAGTTCACCCTGCTCAGCTTGCTCCTTTTCATTAGAAATCTTCATTAGAATTACCACTAACATTCACATAATAGAGTCTACAATAGGATGTTTTGAGATTTCTTCTGCCAATGGAATTAATGTAAAACTCTTCTTTTAGCCTCAGGCAGACTCTTCAGACAAGAGCAAAAGGCAACCACTTTCTTCACAAAAATATCACAAGAATGATCTCTAGGCAACGTACTAAAATTCTTCTTCTCTGAAACCCCTTGAGTGAACCCACATCAGTTCAAATAACTCTTAGTACCTTTGTCTTCCATACTCCTACTAGCATGGCCTATTAAACAGTGCTTAAGGCATTCTATTTTTCCAAACCCAAGGTATCAAAGTCTGAATTCCTGAAAACAAACACATAGTCAGGCCTGTCACAGCAATACTCTAGTCCCTGGTACCAACTTTTGTCTCAGGGTTTTTATTATTGTAAAGAGACACCATGACCACAGCAACTCTTATAAAGGAAAACATTTAATTTAGGGGACACGCTTAAAATTTCAGAAACCCACAAAGACAGCTGACTGAACAAGGGGAAGCTCTTGAACCCCAGACTGATGGCTAAGAGGCTAACAGGGGACTGATCCTGACTCCATGAATGTAGTGTCAGTGAGGAGGCCTCAGAAATCTCTAGGGCTTTGGGTAGTAGATTAGTGTTCATGATGGCATACAAATGAACTTTGGGAGCCCATTCCACATGGAGGATGCTCTCTCAGCCTGGACACATGTGGAAGGGCCTAGGTCCTACCCTGGATGAAATGACAGACTCTGAAGATCCCCTCAAGGAGGGCTTTACCTTCCCTGGGGAATGATGTGGGGATTGGGCTGGGGGTGGCGGAGTGGGCATGGGGCTGGTGGAGGGAGAAGGGGGAAGCTGGGATTGACATTTGAAGCATGCATGCTTCTAATTTAAATAAAAAGAATGTCAGAGGTTCATTCCATTATCATCATGACAGAGAGTGTGGTGACGTGCAGGCAGATGTGTTTCTGGGCTGAGAGTGCTACATCTTACAGACAACAGGAAGTCGCCTGATACACTGGACCATATTCTGAATATAGGAAACCTCAAAGCTTGGCCCTACAGTGACATACTTCCTCCAACAAGGCCATAACCAAGCCAACAAAGCCATACCTCCTAATGAGATTATGGGGGCCAATTACATTCAAACTACCACAGTGTATGTTCATTGTTTGTTGTGATGGGTATAAAATATTTTCCTTTAAGTATATGGTAAACTTTATTCACTCACTTTCTAGTACCTCTTCCTTCAATCTCCTACAAATCTCCCTCCCTTCCCTAAATATCCCACCTCTACTTTCATTCTATCATCTGTCTGTCTGTCTGTCTATCTGCCTATCATCTCTCTGTAAAATGAACATTTGACCACAGAGGATTCTGCTCCAACTCTCACTTCTGAGTCAACTGCCAGATGCTCAGCACATTTCCTTGGGTTCCAGAAACCATCTATCCTCTTGTCTTCTTCCCATCACATCCACCTTCCCAGTTTTTACTTCTGCGTGCCATGCTTTTCCTGTCTAGTCTGCCTGTAAATCTGCCAGAACACTGTGCCTGGTTGTCATTGGTCCCAGTGCTCATGGCACATTCTCTGCTAGGAAACCTGATTCAGACTTTGTGTTATCTATGTCACTGAATCAGCTGGGGTCTCTTGACTTCTTAAGATGCCAGTTCCATCCCTTGATTTACAACGCCCCAGGTCCAAAGCCCTCTCCAGGATGCCTGTGCACATTTAGCCAGCTTGCATTCTCTGATTCTGGTCTTCAACACAGATTTTGTACATATTTTTGTTTGGATGGAAACTCCACCTCAGCCCCACACCCCAAACTCTACCCCCTTTGAGAAAGCCTGCCAAGTGGCAGCTCCTCTCCCTGAAGTGCTCAAGAGCATGCCCACAGACCTGGTCCCTAGATCTGCCATGCAATTTCTCTCCTGCCTTTGCCAAGAGTCACCCTGGAGTTGCTTTGCTCTGTTTGTTAAATCTGGTCTTATTAATTTGGCTTATTGCATTGTTGGAGAAACCCACTATCAAGTGTTGGGGTTTCCCGAATTGAGGAGGGGTCCCCAAGCCGGATTCGTCACCCCAAGAATCAAGAGTCCATGCGCCAATTGATGCAACACGCAAGAGGCTTTAATTAGACATCTGCAGATGGGCCTCTCGGTCAGCTTTTAGACCGATTGGCTCCGAGGTTCAGTTACAATCAGCTTTTAAAGACAAAAACCACAAGCTTTTGGGAGGGGTCCCTATCTCGTGACCCGGGAAGGGGGTACGTGACTCCTGTCCCGGGGAAGTAGATGTCCTTCACATCAAACCTTGGCATGAGTTATCTCTCCCTAAGTAAATAGTGTTATCTCCTTGTTTCCCACTAGTCTTGTTTGCCCTGGTCAGTTCTTCACAGATGGCAGCCCATAATTGGCTTTTTGTGGATTTACAGCCCTTCTGCAATTAAGGTTGCTAAACCATACATTCCATTCTGTGGCGATTTACAGCCCTTCTGCAATTAAGGTCTCTAAACCATACATTCCATTCTGTGGTATGGCCGGTTCCTGGGATGGGGTCCTTTGTTCACTTCCCAAGTTCTCTAGTGGGGTGCCCTCCCTGATGAAGCTTATATTTTATTTCTATAAATTTGGGGTCTTACACGGATTCAAAAATACCAGTTTTTCTCTGATTTTTACCTAGTAGCCTGATGTGAAGTTCTTACACTAATTTTCATAGGTGATTTTTTTTAATCTACTAAGCATTGCTTATAAACTGTAGTGCTTTTTATCTCTTTCTATAAAGGTTTAGATGGCATGTCTCTGTCATCTTTCTTTCTCCACCATCTATCAATCTAATACCCACCTACCCATCCATGCCTCTATCTATCTATCTATCTATCTATCTATCTATCTATCTGTCTGTCTATCTATCCTCTATCTGTCTACCTGCTATCAATCAGTCAATAAATTAGCCATCAATCAAGAATAGTGAAGATATAGTTTTTTATTGAAGTTACCCAGCTGTGCTATTGCAGGGCAAAACAGCCACAGTACATTGTTAAACAAATGAACATAGCCTTGCTTCAATAAAACTTTTATTACAGAAAAGACCACAGGCCAGATTTGGCTGGCCTTGGGCTGTCATGAGGGCTCTGAGACACAAGGAAGCACTGAGTTTGGGCACATAAAATTTATACTTTTAGACAGTTCTTTTTCACTCTCTTATTTGTAATTTTTTTCTAGTTCACTCTGAGAACTTGGAATTTTCAGGTATGCAAATCACATCTGCTTCTGAGGACTCCCCTCTTGTCCCTCAACTCAAAGGAGTCTAGTCTTGCCCTTAGCAAGTCATCCCATCCTGCTGAAAGACTTCCCTCTTGTCCTTCAACCAAGTCTTGCCCTTGGCAGTCAGTCATCCTGTCTGAGGCCAAATTAGGTAGGAATTCTGACAAGACTCTTCCCACTCTCAATGCCTAATTCCTCTGAGCAATCTCTCATTTGGTAGCTTGGCTCACTCCCTGACTCCCTGTTCATTATCTGCTCTCCTCATTGGTCCTGTTTCTTCCTGCTTGTGAAGGTTAACACCAAAATTAATTGTCTGCTTGGGAGAATCTAGAATCCCCTGGGAGATGGACCTTATCTTAGTGCTAATTGAGGTGGGAAAGGAAGCACATGATGGGTGCCTTCCTGTGGAAGGAATCCCAGACTCCATAAATGGAAAAGGGAGTTGAGCGGCCCACACTACTTCCTGACTGTGGATGTGGTGTGACCAGCTGCACCAAGATTTTGCTGCCTGATCTTCTGTGCTGTGATGGACTGTACCTGGAACTGCACCTTTCCTCCTCAAGCTTTGTCAAAGTGTTTTCTGACAACATTGGAAGAGTAGCTGCTCATCTGTGGTCACCTCGATCCTCACTGCAATAATCTTAACCGGTCTACTCTACAAGTTTCACTTATCCAGGTCTAGTTTCCTTTAACACAGGGAAACAAACTTCATTATTTCTTTCTTGTCTCACTTCATCAGCCACACTTTCCTGGCCTATATTAAGTAATAGTGGGGACAGCAGATGCTTTGGTTAGGGTCAGGGCAGGAAACAGAGCAGTTTCATGGAGGGATGGTTTTCAAGGTGGTTGAAGGGAACGCTTTCAACAGCGTTGCAGGAGTAAGGGATGCTCCTGGAGATGCTGAAGCTAGCCAGGGGTTGGTGGAAAGGGTACAAACACTGCAGGGGGGGATGGGGCTCATGATCTTTCTAAATACCAGGTCTCACAGCTCTGTCACCGCAGGGGGTGTCTCCTGAGAATTGTACTTTAGGGACCTGTCCCTGCTGCTGACACAGAAAGACAGGGAGGCCGCTGAGTGATCAGTGATCTTCACCCTGGCTTCTTTGCCCTTGGTGTTTGACTTTCAGACCAATGTCTTGTTTTGGAAATTTCTAAGAAGGTCAGGGGTGGTGCTTGTTGGTGGAGACCTGGGGTAGTAGGAAGGAGGCAGGAGAATGGTAGACGGGTGGTGCTGTGGTAAGAATCTGAGAGAATGAGTCACAGCAGACAGCCTTGGTTTGCTCTGGACATCGAGGACATTTGGGAAGTTTCCCAATGAAACACCATGCCCTTCCTCCTGTTTCCATCAAGTGATAAAGACATTGGTTAGGTCAGAGTCTCAGGAACAGTCAATTCCCCCAGATCCCATCAACTGTCAACCAAGCTCCCAGGAGAGGAACTGGAGGGGACACTTCATATTCACAGAATCAACAGTGTGTTTTGGGTATCACTGTGCTTTGGGAAACTCACCGTGGCCACAGTGTGTAGATATTTCTGGATTCTGTTTTGCTTGTATTTTAATTATGAGTTTTTGTATCAATATTTATTTGCATGGGGGAAAAGTATGATCTGCTTTTTCTTTTTCATCTTACGTTATCTGTCTCAGTTTCAGGAAAATACACACATGGACGAGCAGGTGAGATGGCTCAGCAGATAAAAGTATTTGCTGTGAAAGTCTGATTATCTAAATTTGGTTTCTTGCACCCATGGAGAGGGGAGAGAAGAGATCCAGCCCCACAAAGCTGTCCTCTGGCTTCCACCTGTGCACCATGGCACGCACATGCCCTACTCACCAACGATAATAAATAATACAGTTTCTACAGGAAAAGAGCACAGATCTGAAAACATGCACAAAGCATTTCCCTCTCTCTTTGAAGAGCATTTCATCTGCCCTAAAGATGAAAATCAGCTTGGGAATGCACCCAAGAAAAATTAGTTTGCTAAGACGTCCTATTCTGACAAGGATGGGCCTCCTGTAGTTTGGGTTCAATGAATGAGGAGCTTGAAATAAACCCTGCAGGGAGACTGTGAATCTCAGGACAAGCTTTGCAAAACCTTATTCCATTTGAAATGTAGAGGCCGGGGAGAGGGTGTCAGCAGGGCATGAACACAATCAGATCTTAGGATGTGACAACCTTACACTGACTTCTTCATCATGGGAAAACCACTCTTACCCTCTAAACATCAGTTTCTCTCTCTCTCTCTCTCTCTCTCTCTCTCTCTCTCTCTCTCTCTCTCTCTCTCTCTCTCTCTCTCTCTCTCTCCCCCCCTGTATGTTATATATGTTTCATATTTCAGATAGGGTCTCGCTATGCTATCCTGGTTGTCCTGGAACTCACAATGCAGACCAAGTTGGCCTTGAACTCACAGATCCACTGGTCTCTGCCTCCTGAGTGCTGGGATTAGAAGTGTGTCTACTGTACCCAGCCACATTCATAAGATACAGAAAAATAACCCAAAGATACAAAAAATAACCCATGTTATGTACTTTGAGTTCAAATTCTGTGAAACACTTCTGTTAGCATCTGGTGTGTCATAACATTCGTAGATGAAGGTGATGTTTTGGGGAGGTGCATATCAGCATAGACTGTTATTTCTGTGTTTGGGCATCTGTAGTTCTTTCATATAAAGTTCAATGTTTTGGCGGCATTGTTCCTAGACTCCCTTCCCACCAGGTGCATCCTGGAAACACACATGTTCTAGGCCATATACATGATTTCTGGATATTTATGTCTTGTCATTATTTGTTTAGATTTAAATCTTTCTATTTGTTTGTGTGCCACATGCATGCAGTGTCCTTAGTGGCCAGAAGGGAGTGTCAGATCTCCCTGGAGTCACCTGATTAGACCACACCCAGCATCTCTGTCATAGCATCAGGCACTCTAACTGCTGAACCTCCTTGCCATTAAATTCACCATTTTTTTGGAACTATTATTGATTCTCATTTCTTCAATGGATTTTCTTTTTAAAATCGTATTGTCTGCCCACTGTTGATGTTCTTTTCATACCATTATTTATGATTTAGTTTTAACTTGAATTTGTTTGGAGGACAATATTTATCCTTGCAATCCAAGCCCAAATAGCATATTACAAATAGATTGTTTGCTGGAGACCTGACCCATGGTTTAAATTACCTCTGGAGTTGAATAGGATGATAATTGCAATGATTGTGGGAGATACCATTTTAAAAATTAAAAGTTGTACTTTTCAATCTCCCAGGTAGAATAAAAAAATCAGGCCCCTGTGAGAGTGATTGAGTTTAATTTGCTGTTTACACAGTCTCCATGTGCTTCATATGCAATCATGAATTTATTTCATCTTGAACTAAGAAAGGGAATGTCAGAGATTTAAACACACACCCCCTCCCACATGACTGTCAATTTAGAATGTAGTGCCTTGGCTTTTAGAAACACTGATTATGCTTGACACTCAGTAAGTAACTTTGTGTTTCCTTACTCATTTAGTTTTTAATTGTATGTACCTGCATGTTTTAGTACAAGTGTGTGTGTGTGTGTGTGTGTGTGTAGCATGTGAAGAGGTCAGAAGACACACTCAGTGTCTGTCCTCAGGAGCTTTCCAACTTTTTGTCTAAGATGGTCTCCCACTGGCCTGGGACTTCACGGTCTTTCACACTGCCCTTCGAACTTCCAGAGACTTGCCTGTCTTGGCTTCCCACCTCACCATCACTGAGGTGACAGAGTCACACCACCGTGCCTAGCTCATCATGGGTATTAGGGTTCCATTCTCAGGTTCTCAAAGCTTGCAAGGGAAGTGCTTTACTGACAGTCATCTCAGCTCACAATTTGTGTGATGGGAAGTATAAGACATAGAACTGGTCTGCAACATGCATACATTTCCAGTGTGTGTGTGTCTAAAGGCTGGGACCCAGCGTTTCCATCTCCAAAAGCTCCTAGTTCCAAGCAGGACTGTATCGACTGGTCTCCCTTTTCAGTTCCCCCTCCCTTCTGCTGCTTTCCCCTTAGTCCTCTGACTCTAGCTCCAAAGATCTTGATTTTCCTGAAGCCTTTTCCTTAAGACTGTTCTACTTAAATGCTTTTCTCCTAGACAGTCTCATGGCTCTGTCTTGTGGCTGGAAGGGAGGGGTCCATGACCAAACCTCGTTGTACTTACTTATCCTCTCATGTACTTTTGCTGTTTGGTTTTACTGCAGAGCACAGACACATCTTTATACTTATTGTATTTATTCATATAGCTAGTGCTTCTCCCTCACTTCCAAACACACACACTAAACTGTCAGCTCCATGAAGGTGGGGACTAGCTTGCCTTACTCTGTTTCCTGTGCCTAGTAAAGCATCTGCTGTGTAGAATGTGGTTAGTGCATGTCGGTTGAATTAATGTATGAACTAATACCACAGTCTACTCTAATATTTGTGTGTGTGGTTCTATGGATTATATTCATTAGGCAAGCTCTCCAACACTGAGTTACAGTGTCTAGTCAGCCTAGCCATCCCTTTGGCTGAGTGTTGAAATAATAATTGCAGAATCAGGTTTCAAGATGCTGATGATTCCTGGGTAGAAGACATCTTGGGAGTTGTGCCTTGTGGCTTGAACACACAGTGATGACTTGTGAACAGTCTACCTTGCTTTGCAGTTCGTAACAGAAAGGCTGGAATAGAATCATAATCAAAACCTAGGTTTGAGTTCCAGTCTAGTTTGTGTGTCTCATGGTTTTGGACCAGTGGGTAGCTGGGTCCTGATCTTCTCATTGTGAAAGGCAGAAGTATAACAAGGTGAACATAAACAACAAAAAAAATACCTTGTGCTCACCAAGGTCTCTCCTGGGAGCCTGCACACTGTCACACAGGTTCAATTCTATTGGCCAAGACAGGTCATAGGGTCCAGCCCGATTTCTAGGCTGGGAAAGAATGTGCTATCTGCTCCAGTGGGAGACTCTTCACATCAGAAGGTACTGAAGACATACCCAATGCAGCAAGGGCAGAGAGGGTTGCTTATTTAATCCATCATACACTTAAAAGTTGTTATGACCCAAGGGAAAAGGAAATCTGGCCAATTTAAGAGGTGAAGAACTTGAGTACACCAATGCCTGAAGTTGAACCAATAGAGAAGGGCAGAAACCAAATATTACCAATCCAAGCTAAGGTAAACCTCAATTTATGGCTCATTTAAGTGAAAAAAAAAGAAAAGAAAAAAGCACTAGGGAAATGCAGGCTGAACACACAGCATGGGATGTGGTATTGTTTGTGGACACAGACAGCATCTCCCAACTTTCTTTGAAGATATATTCATGAAATCACTTGTATTTTGAGCCTTTTCAGTTCAGAGAGCTGATGGTCTGTACATGTCTCAAACAGGCCTATAGAAATGTCAATAAAGGGACCAGGTGAACTTAGGGTTTAAAATATAATACATGGATTCTTAAAATGACAGGAAAACCCTCCCTCTTAGGATACATATTTCTTTTTTGATTTGCTGTAACTTAAACAGGAAGGAAAAAGAGGATGAGACTCATGCAACTTTAACTGTCACTGGTGTAGTTTGGTGCCTCAGTCATGTCAGAGTCCGTGTGTTTGTTATTCTCTTGGCTCCATGATCACAGGGTGACTCTGACTCAATCCCTACAATGTTATCTGTCTCAAGGCTATGCTTTTTCATAACTGAAATAATGCATTTCTCAGAGTATCTGTTCAACTTTCTTCTACTGTCTGTATTATATCACACATCTATCCCTAGCTGCAAGAGAGTCATGGAGGTCAACTACTTGGCTCTGTCATGGGAGATAGCAAGAGTAACAGAAAACCTGGGTGGTGGGTTGGAGAGATGGCTAGCTCATCTGTCAAGGGTACTTGCTTCTTTTAAAGAGGGTCCCAGGTTTGATTCTCAGCAGCCAAAATGGGAGTCCACAACCATCTGTGACTACAATTACAGGAGATTTGGTGCATGTACATGTATACAGGCAAAACCATCACATATGCAAAGAAAATATTTATAGAAATGAACTGAATAAAATTAATAGGGCTGGTCAATCAGTTGTAAAAAAAACTGGAATTTATTCCAGCACGTTAGAGCCCTTTGAAAACATTCTGGGGTGGGTATTGTCTCCTTATGACCATCGTTCAGCTGCTACCTGGGGTAGAGACAGAGGAGTGGTTTACCTGGCTGCCAAGTGTGATAGGGGGGGTGATTCCCTGCACATGTGTGCAGTTGGATTCTCTGCCATCACTGCCTCCTTTTCCTTTTCCTTCTGACAGTGTCTGTCAGCTCTGCTTAGGAAAAGGTAAAACTAAGCAGAAGCTTTGGTCCAGAATAGAGACAAGGTATAACAGTGTTGTGTTGCTTTCTAACAGAGTCAGGATTATAGGTAGAGAAGCACATCTTTTTGGGGTGGGGGATTCGAGACGGGGTTTTTCTGTGGCTTTGGAGACTGTGCTGGAACTAGCTCTTGTAGACCAGACTGGTCTTGAACTCACAGAGATCCGCCTGCCTCTGCCTCCCGGAGAAGCATTTCTTAAACCCAAATGCCTTGATTTGAGTTTTGTGCTAGTTCGCATGATAATTTCACATGCATTTATTGATAACTTTATGAATTTGTCATTGTATGAACTGAAATCTGAATCAGGCTGTTTCTTTTAGGCCACCAACCAGCTCCCAAACTATGACATAGAGATTTACTATTAGTTTTGAATGCTCGGCCTGGCTTAGGTTCATTTCTGGCTAGCTCTATTCACTTAAATATTTATTTCTCTTTACCTTTTTCCCTGTGGCTTTTTACCTCTCTTACTTCTTTATATCTTACTTTCACTGCTTCTCTATGTCTGTCTGACTTCTGTCTGGCTGGCTTCTTTCCCAGTTGTCCCTTGTTCTCTCCTTATTCTTCTCTGAACTCAGGATGCTCAGTTCTCTTACGTTAGATAGCATCAGGCCAATGGGATGCCCCAGTGAGCACAGGCATTTGCTCCCGAGTCAGATGAACGGAGTTTAATCCCAGGGACATGCTTAATGGAAGGGGGAACAGAGTCCCACAAATTGTTGCCAGGGGACTGCATACGGAAGCCCTGCTTCCTCTGCATTGGTCTCTGATGCTGTTGCTCTGTGGCATGTGTTCTGCATTATTGTATGGTCTCGTCAGTTCTGCTCCTCCTGTAATATTGGCTTTTACATCCATTCTGTGTACCCCTCTAGCCCAGGAGAGCAGTGTCTCAACCATCAGTCAATGCTAATGTTCCAGAAGTCTCCTGGAGCTTTGTTGCTCAGAATCCTGTCTTGATTTATTATTCTAAGATTTTTGCTTGGGCAACATTGATGGATGGTCCATTTCTACATTACAAGGTAATCATAAAGCCAGATGAAACTGTAGGAACAGAGGTAACCTCCTGAGCAGGTCTGAGAACTCAAACCTTCTCCAGATTCTCCCCAGGCCGCCCCTCTAGGCATTTCTCTGTAAGTGTATGAATAGACATTGCATTTGACTTTCTAGACTTAAAAGTTACATGTTGCATAAACACTATGTTTCAGGGTTTAGAATAAAAAGACGTGTATGTATGTGCGTGTTGTGTATGGGGGGTGGGCACTTAGAGCATGTGCAGGGGGGGCGGAAGAGAGAATTGGGTCCTGTGGAGCTGGACCTCCAGGTTGTTGCTAACTGGCGTCGTTGATGGACCCTCTCTCTGCAAGAGCCGAAAGCACTCCTGACTGCTGATTCATCTTTCTAGCTCCACTTTTGAAATAGACGGTGGCTTTTAGATTACAGCTTTCTGTGTTTTGGAGTAGATTGTTATAAAATGTGGCAGAATAGCTTTTGGCTATCTATCTCTTAGTAAAGCTCCTATACAATATGTGTTTAATATAGGGATTTATAGCTCTAAAGTTAGCCAGAAGAAATGTACACAGCAATCAGGTTGAGGAGGTAGCTCACTTAGTAAAACATTTATTGTACAGGCCTGAGGGCTGGTGTTTGATCCTAGAACACGTGGAAAGGAGCTGGATATGGTGGCAGGTGCTTGTGAGCTCAGCACTAAAGAGACAGAAAGGTGAATCTCTGGGACTCACTGGCCACCCAGGCTTGCCTGCTTGGTGAACACCAGGCCCCAGAGAGACCCTGTCTCTAAAAACAAGGAGAGTGACTCTTGAGAAACAGCAGCCAAGGTTGACTTATGACATATGTGTGCCTGCATAGGCATTCATGTGCACGCACACACACACACACACACACACACACACACATACACACAGAGGCACAGAAAGTAAAAAAAGACAACACAGAAAGTTATCCTTTAAGATATGAAAACAGAAAACATCGTCAAATTAATGCAAAATGAAGGCCAGCCATAATAACATATTTTATTGAAGAATGTAAAATAGGATAGAATAAATGAATGCATCTGGGTGTTGACATATATCTTTTTCTATTGTTCTCCACCTTCTGTTTTGAGACAGGGTCTCTCAGTAATCTTTGAGCTTATGATTAGATAGACCAGTGAGCCTCCTGTCTGCACCTCCCAGTGCTGGGGTTGCTGGTGTGTGCTACAGTGGTTGGTTTTTTTATGTGGATGCTGATGGTCATCACACAGTAGGTTCTCCCTTTTTTTCCCCACAGCATCTCCCCAGGCCGCAGTGAAGAGGTTTTTTATCAAAACTGCTTAATCCAGAGGTCCCGGTTTCAGGTGGTTGGATAGCAACGATGTTGGGGGCTCTGTGTTCACCCCTCAGGTCTCAGGGACTGGATTTCACTTTTGATCCTCTGTTCCTGCTCAGTAAATTTGGGTAAGTTTTAAACTCCAACATGCTTCAGTGTTTGTCATCTGTAAATTAGGAACTCAGTGCTAATAACTACTCTGGGGGAGTAGCAAGATGGCCTTTGGTGATGTCAGCTCTTAGTTCTGTTGACCTAATTAAGATGGCACTAAGATTATCCAAGAATGACTAAATGCACCCATTGGGATGAGACTTGATAATGCCTGCTGGGGAATTAGTTCAAGTCAAATATTTACAACAATTATGAGAGAAAGCACAGGGGGACAACCAAGACAACCAGTCTGAGGGGGAGCAGGGCAGTTTCCTTGGTTGGCCTGGAGCTTGCTGTCTATCCACAGGCTGCTGCCAGCTGGTTTTCCACCCGCTGCTCTCAGGGTTCCTGGTCTCTCCTATGACAGTGCTTTGTGTTTGCTTTCAAAATTCAGACTTCCAACAAGAGCGGATGCTTTCTTTTTATTTATCTGTATGTGCATGTGTGATGTGTGCATGTGTGCTGTGTGCATGTGTGATGTGTGCATGTGTGCTGTGTGCTGTGTGCCTGTGTGCTGTGTGCATGTGTGCTGTGTGCATGTGTGCTGTGTGCATGTGTGCTGTGTGCCTGTGTGCTGTGTGCATGTGTGCTGTGTGCATGTGGGTATGCAGATGTGTGCCTGTGTAAGAAGTCCATGTTAGGTATCTTCCTCCATCCTTTTCCAGCTTATTTTTTGAGATAAAATCTTTCACTGAAGTAGTAGCTCACTGATTGGCTAGACTGTCCAGCTAGTCCTGGGGAATCCTCCCCTCCCAGTGCTGGTATTACAAGCATGAGCTGCCATGCCTGACTTTTATGTTGAATGCTAGGGATGCAGCTTCAAGTCCTCATGTTTGCTTGGCAAGCACTTGACCCACTGAGCCATCTCCCCAGCCCCTAATGGGGAGGGCTTTGTCAGCTGTGCATTCACAGGGACGGGGCTTCTGCACAACACACTTTGTAAAATGAAGGCACTCATTTTGGTAGACCTTGCCCTTCTCTCAGTCCCTCTTCCTTGCTTAGGTCATACTCCTAAAGCTGCCACCAAGGTCTATTCCCTTATATGGCCACTTCTTTTTCCCGAGGTTGACTACCAAGGTCCAGCTATCCAAATATTGAAGTCCAGCAATCAGAAGCCCCCTTTGGCTCACCTAATTAACATGCCCAAACACCTCATCCAAACACGGGGTTTCCCCTTTACCTTTATAAACTGCCATTTGCCTATGTGCCATGTCTGTCCCCCCTCTATCCAGAGGCAGTCCTTTGTCCCTCTGGGACAAATAACCCTGCCCCCTTTTCCTTGTCCCCTTTACCACCACATCCTAGCCTATCCTAACACAGACCTCCCCCCCTTTTCTGTTCTTAAAAATCACACCTTCAAGGTCATTTGCTGCTGCTTTTTCTGCCGGAGTCAGAAAGCAGCCACTTTAACACACACATACACACACACACACACACACACACACACACACACACACACACACACTAAAGAATCTCTGTAAAATCAGGTGTTTGGGTGTGGTTTCTGCCTAATCTGAGGTCTGGGAGAGAGCCCCTGCTGTGCGGGAGTCTTTGATGAAATACCTTCTGTGTTTGCCCAGAAAGAAATCTCCCTTTGCTGCTCTGCTATAGCTTTCTTACCAAACTCAGATCTTGCACTTCTGTGAACTCTAACTTGTGTGTTTGCAGAGTAAAACACACACGTTAGGGTATAGTATAGTTATAACGAGTGCAGTAAATGTTCATGAATGTTCACAGCTCTGTCTCCCCAATCCCTGTTAAGACATGAAGTATGTTCAACACTTAGAATGATCTCTAGTACCCCAGAGCTGCTCCTTACAGAGACAACCATGCCACTGATTCTGGTTGTAAACTAGTTTTTCATGAACAATAATAAAATTTTGCTCATATTATTTGACTCAAATACATGTTTGCTTATCCAGATAGGGAACTGAAAACAGGTCAAAGTAAGGCTAGCACTGAAGTCCAGTTTTATGAACCAGTGAGTTTTACTGGGGTTACTTACAAGAATGTGGGTGAGGGGTCACTTACAGGAGCAGAAATGACTCCCAGACAGGTGCATCACCAAAGCCCACCCCATAGTCGGTAACAGTTCATGAAAGCTCTTTCAGCCAGCTTAGGTGGTCTGAGCTCTTCTAGAAAGCTCAGTTGTCTGAATATGTCCTTTGCAGGAGGGGCACAGTGAGTCTGGTGAATTTCAGGGACTTCCTGAAGCTTCTCAGTTATTTACTTACTGAGGAACATGCTTCCCTACAGGATGAATGTTTCACCTCCATTTTGACACCTTCTGTGTGTTAAGAGCCTCTACCAAGGTGGAGCTTTACCTTGGAAGAAACTGCTACATGACACCTGTTCTTGGAAAGACAGGTGAGGGAGAGAGGAGAGAAAGGGTTTTCTATATAGCCCTAGCTGTCTTGGAACTCAAAATGCAGACCAGGCTGGTCTCTACTTACAAGGATCCACATGCTTCTGCCTCCCAATGTTGGGATTAGATGAGTGTGCCACTGTAAGCCAGCATCATCAGCCCACCCTTCGTGACAATTACTGAGGCTCTAGCATTGAACACAGCTTGTTGAATGTTCAGGCTCTGAAGGGCTGGGATCCCTGGTGTCAGCACTAAGTTGTGGAACCACAGTACCATCAACGTGGTAGCAGTACCCATGCGGAGCTCTGGTCAGAATGTGTCTGGAGAACTCACCCAGGGAAGCTGGAGAACCTATACAGCAACAACCAAGAGGTAAATACCTGTCATCCTCTGATGCTTACTCTAGCTGAGACAAAAGAACAGGCTTGAACCTGGAGCAGAGTTGGGTCTGCATTTCAAAGGGGGAATGACTTTTGGTCTTGAGGCATTGTACAAAGGCTTTTTCTTGAGATGCATGAGGGAAGCACATAGTGCCGTGAAGTGACATGCACAGGATGGGAAAGGAAATTATCCAATCTACACCCCAGATAGATTTCTGTTCATTATGCACGTTACGTCTGTTACCCCAGGAAGGCTATAATGTTAGTTGGCATTGGCAGAGCTTGGCCAACAAATTTCAATTTTGGAATAAATTGTCTGAGTCTCACTAGATGATCCCACATCTGTTACACATGGTCACCACTATTTGTTCTCAGGGTGCCACCACCAATGCATGAAATTGAGAGGGGGACACACTGTGAGGCACTGGGGGAGTTTAAATGATGGTAGTTAGGGAGAACAAAAAACAGTGTTAAAACAAGTTGGTCAAAATCAGCAGACCATGCCTGCAGCTTAGCTGGGCACAGGGAAAGGAGGTCTTCTGAGCTGTCCTCTGTTTGGGGTAGCTGGGCTCAAGCGAGGCCATCTGCTGTGACTCTGGGCTAGGTGGCTGCCGTAGGACTTTCTAAGGCACAGCTCAACTGCAGGCAGAAGTGCCTGCTTCTCTTCCTAGGTCACCTCATCTTTACATGTAACCACAAGGTGGCACTCCGATGTCTGTGTTGGAAACTGGGCTGTTTGGTGATTGGGCCCCATCAGGGCTGTCATCCACAGTTGCCTTGCTAAAAAGTTGCTGTCATTTTATTCCAAATGTATAAATATTATTGTGCTTTCCAAGGATCGATGCTCAGGACCACCAGGGGAGGGAGGAGTGGCGCAGGATCAGTTCTTTCTTGCTTGCTATATTTGCATCTGGGTGTCATCACACTGTAGTATGTATGGCTTCTGATGGGACCCTAGGCTCTGACTGTAGGGAAGGTGTTCCCTTTTCTGTCTGTTCTGAAGCTAGGGTTGAGGGATTCCTTCAGAGGCTGGGAAACAATTGCTCAGGCCACGATTTGGTCTCTTTCTGCTTCCTTGTGGGACTGAGGATCCTGTGGGAGGTTAGATCTCTAGCCTTAGGGTTTCATTAGATGAGAACCACACCCTCCAGTGTAGCCTGGGAGTCTTGAGTCTCACCTTCGCTGCAGAGAAAAGGAAGTGCCTGAGAGAATGGCTTTTTCTTTGGGCCACTCTTGTCATATGTGTAGCAGTAGCAGTTTCAGGAAGGGTGCTCTGGAGCAGCCAGGATGCCCAGAGGATTTTAGTTTCATGAGTTTCCTTCAGTGTCACTCCTTGCTTTTCTGAGGTTCCGGGAAAGTGTTTGGGATGAGCAATTTCTTAAAAAAAAAAAAAAAACAACAACAACAAAAAAAAAAAAAACCAAACAAACAAACAAACAAAAAACAACACCAGCCAGGACAAAAAGCAAAAACAAACAGGGAAGGCAGTGTCAACCATGGCCAGGCTGGGACATTATGTTTACATAAGTTGCTGGGTAGGAACTCTGAGGTGTGAGTCACTGTCCTCTGCAGGAATGTCTCATGCTGGCAGAACCTCATTAATTTTGCTGAGCTGTAGTGACTTCAGAGGGGAGGACTCAGAACCATGTTAGCCATACAAAGGACCAAGGATCTGGCTTTCTCCCCCCTCCCCTCAGTTTTCCTTACTTCCAACCTAAACCCTAAACTCTAACCATTTCAAAACTTTTGTAGGCTCCTAGCTCACCACCTGCCATTCTTTCCTTCCGTGACTTGAGCTCTTAGTCATACGCCCTTGTTAGAGTTCTCCTGGCTGAAAGTAGCAGAAGTTCAATTCAAATTAGTTTCATTGAAGAACAGTACAGGGGAGATGGCTCAGTGGGCAAAGTGCTTGCTGTGCCAGGGTGGGCGCCTGCATCTGGAACCACAGCACCCACATGTGAAGCCGGGTATTTCAGTGTGCATCTTTCACCCTAGCACCTTAGGGACAGGGACAGATGGATCCTTGGCAAATCAGTGAGAGACTCCACCTTAAACAAGCAAGCAAACAAACAAATACAACACCCAAAATGAACAAAAAAGGACAAAACAAGATGGAAAGTAGCAGAAGACACTCAGCAATTGCCTCACAGAAACAGGCACACATGTACCTTCATGCCACATGTACTATATACATTACACATACTACAAACATGCACTTATACACACAAATAATTACAAAATGGTGCAGCTGTGTTTTCCTGGGTACATGGATAAATAAAGGGCGCTAGAGTTTGCTTTCACGAACAGTTGGATTCAGGGGTGCATGCACTGTTATTAGTGTTGTTAAAATGTCTAAGTTTACACAGTAACGAGACACAAACCATGACTCAATGATCCCACATGGAGTTTTATTGGTGGACAGGAAGGAAAGGGGGTTGAGAGGTAACAAACCCGTGCAGAGCTGAGAGAGAGAGAAGGGGGTTGAGTGGTGGCTTATAAAGGGGATGGTGTACATGTGCACTGAGTCCTGCGATGAGTGACATAGTGATGAAATAGCCGAGTCACTGGGCATGCCTGGTCAAGGGGCGGAGTTAATACAATGTCTGAGTCCCTACAATATAGCACTCATTTGCTTTCTACCTCCCTACAGATTGTCTCCACTAGGCTCTATTTTATGTGTGTGGTCACTATAGACATCGGACTCCTAGTCTAATTGCTCAGTGGCCTTAGTGGGATAGAATTTATATTAAGTGTTAGGGATTTGGAGGTCCTCCTTACAGTAGCTTTGGGTACGTACCCATGGATGAGGCCATCTCAGTACCAGGAGGGAGGTGCTGCACTGGCCAGTTTAGGTTATGGGATGCACTTAGTGCAGGGGATAAGGATTGACTTAGACAACAGGTGGAGGAGAGAGGAAACAGATCATAGTTTTGTGATGTCCTGAAATCAGGCCATCTATTTCTTTCTTTTTTCTTCTAGTTTTGCCCTTTACAGTAGTTCTGTCCTCTGCCCTTGAGTTGCTTTTGCAGTGGTGGTAAGCGCAGCGTTTTGGGCACATGGATGCCCAGCATCCTCCAGCACTCTTTGCCAGAAAGTTCACTCTGTCTTTTGTTACACTGATTTTCCTCCTTTGTCAGAGAGTAGTTGGTTTTTATTATATTTTTCAGGCAAGGTTTTGCTATGAAGCTTAGGCTGGCATGAAACTTATTCTGCGGTCTAAGATGGCCTTGAACTTGCAATCTTGCTGTCCTCCCACCTCTGCCTCCTGAGTGCTAGGGTTCCAAGTGTGTGCCACCATGCCTGACCATCAGTTGGCTTTATTTACATGGTCCTTTTTATGAGTTCTTTATCTATTCCATTGACACTTTTCCTGCTCTTTTCTCAATAATGTACCATTTTGATTATTATAACTTTATAGTATTTTTCTCAAAATTTGATTGACACATGAATTTGTAGACACAGGGTATTTAGCAATTTTTTTAAAAGACAGGTTCTTATGCAGGCCTCAAATTTGCTATGAAGTTGTGATGACTTTGAGCTTCTTCCGTCTAGTCCACCAGCATGCCCAATTTTTGTGTACTGGGGATGGAACCCTGGGTTTGTTCACAGAAGGCAAATACCCTGAGTCCTTAACCATTATTATTGTATAAGGTTTTGGTGGTTGTATATATTGTGTGTTCAAAGGGGGAAGAATGTATCTATTTCCTCAAGCACTAATCATTTCTTTGTGGTGAACACATTAGCATCCTTTCTTTCAGAGCTAACAGTGCATCCCAGTGGCTGAGCGAGCACTTTCCTAGCATGTGTGAAGCCGGAATATCCAGCACTGAGAAACAAAGCAATCCTTTGCTTTTCCTGAACCATAAAATCTGTATGGTCACTCTCTAAAAACAAACTAGTGGAACTTCCTCCTCTATCTAACTGTAACTTAGTGCCCACTGGCTGACCCGTCCTGCCTCTCCATCTTACTCTCCCCTGCTCCTGGTAACCATGACTCTACTTTCAGTAAAGTAATCCTGAGAATCATGTTGCCAGTGTCGACGAGGTTATTTAATGTAGTTTTGACTGAGGTTGCATTGGTTCTGCCCCTAAAGTTAGGAAGACTGACATCTTGACAACATCGAGGCTTCTTATCTGGGAAAATAGAATAATAGAAAATAATAGAATAATTGAAAACAGAATCATTATTTTGGATTTCTTTCCATTTCTTTCTCTCTCTTTCTGTGTGTATATGTGTGAAAAAGAAGGGGAGAGAGAAATTTATATTTAAGTGATTATTTTGAGGGCTACTAATGGAAATAGTATTAGTTAATGTTAATTTGACTAGGTGTAGACTCTCTGGGAATGCTGTGAGATAATTTCTAGATTGATTAACCGAGGGGAAAAGGCTCACCCTAACTCCCTGACCAAATAGAAAGGAGGAAGGTGCTGTTTTAGTTATACCCTTTCTGCTGCGTTGATAAAATATCCTGGCAAAACCACCTTAAGAGAGAGGAGAGTTTCTGGCTCACAGTAGGGGCTTGCAGTCCATCATGAAGAAGCATGTCATGATGGTTGTTTGTGGGCAGCTCACTTTCTCCCTCATTTGCAGTCCAGGAATACCCTAGTGTGTGGTGCCCGCATTAAGGCTACGCAACATTCCACTTTAATTAATCTAACCAAGAAAAATTTCTCCCAGGCATGGCCAGAGTGTACTGTAAGCTAGAAACTCCCTCACAGGTATGCTCAGATGCTTGCCTTGGGGTCATTCCAGATCCTGTCAATCTGACCATCAATACTGACCATCATAGGAACTGATAACTCACCTTTCTTTGTGCTGACTGTGGATGCTGCTTCAAACTTCTGCCACTCTGAGTCACCCACCATGATGGATGGACTGAATCCTCTACCATGAGCCCAAACAAGCCATTCTCCTTTAACTTTCTATTGTCAGGTGTTTTGTTGCAATGGGACGAATAACTAATATGCTGTTGCTTTGATAAACTGAGATAAAGTTGGTGTTGTGGTTATTTCCTCTTAGAAAAACATTAAGAACACTGAAGAGAACTTAATAGCAGCAGCAGCAGGAGCAAGAGCCATGGTATTAAGTGACAAAGCTCAGATTCCATCCCTGATAGGTGACTCTGCAGCCCACACTCCAAGTCCTGAACCCAAGCTAAAAGTGTTCCTCAGCAAATAGAATATGAAATGTGTCTGGGACCTTGACAAAGCAGGAGGCGGTGTAGAATCAACTTTACAACTAGGGTGGTGAGGTGTTTGGGACACTGAATGGAGGACATAGAACAGAGTACAGCAGACATGCCTGGCAGAGGGGAAATGGCTGGGCTTGACACTAGTGAGAGGAACAGCTATAGACAGAACAGACGCTGATGGACTTCACAGAACTTGCATTTTTAAATGAATTAAAATTGGCGTAGGGTTTTCTAAGGAAGCACACTTCCGTTTCACCCCCAACCTGTTCCTTCTTCCATGATTAGGGGTTGGGAAGCGCTAATTTCCTATTGAAAGCCAGAAGAAGATCTCCTAGTCCCCATAGCCCAGGATGAAGGGCAAGCTGACAATGATGACAACTTGATTTCCACCTTGTTCCTGCCTCCTGGAGTGTGACATTTGGGACCTTTGCCCAACAATGGATTTGCCTGTCACTTTGGATGTTGCCAGAGAATTTTTCAAAAGCTCTCAACAAACTTGCTGACTGAGGGAATGAATGATGTGGCTGAAACTTGCTGAGAGATGAAGCTGAACAAAACTGGACTGCCAGAAAAGTCAAGAGAGGAACATCTCTGGACAAGGACAACAATATATTCAAGTCACAGGCTCTGTGGCAAGAGACAGGACCTTGCATTTTAGTTTTGAAAATTTTAGAAGCAGAGAAAGCTGGAATAAGCACTTATTCACAGAAGATACACAAGGGGCCAATACATAAGTGAACTGGTATTCCAGATCTTTGTTAGGGAAATAAAAGAAAGTCACAGTGAGATGTGTACCACTTCACATCTACTAAATGATTATAACTAAAGGTAGAAAAGGAGGAGTAGGATATGTGTTGGTAAAGGTGGGGAGAAATTGGAGCCCTCATGTGTTGCTGGTAAGAATACAAAATGGGACAGGTGCTATGGAAAACAGAGCTGATGTTCTTCATGAAATGAAGCATGGAGGTACCATATGACTGGGCTGCTGCAGACTTAAGGAGACACCAAGAAGCTGGGGACAGGGATGCAAATAGTTACTTATACACTACTGTTTATTGCAGCATTATTTAAAGTTGTTGTGATGGTTTGAATAAAAATGACCCCCATAGGCTCATAGGGAGTGGCACTATTAGGAAGTGTGGCCTTGTTGGAGTAGGTGTGGCTTTGTTGGAGGAAGAGTGTCACTGGGGGTGGACTTTGAGGTTTCAAGCACTCAAGCCGGGCCCACTATCTCTTTCTTCCTGATGCCTGATGATACAGATGTGGAGTTCTTGTCCCTTCTCCAGCACCATGTCTGTCTGCATGCCTCCACACTCGCCTCCATGATGATAATGGACTAAACCTCTGAACTGTATTAAGCTTCCCCTTTAGGAGTTGCTGTGGACATGGTTTCTCTCCACTTTTTCTAAAAAGAAGTCCTAACTGAGACAGTGTCCATTACCAGGTGCATGGATGAACAAACCCTGAAAGGTGCATTCAGTGGGGGCATTGTTAAGCCATAAACAGGTGGAAGTTCTTTGTAAATAGGACAACACAGATGAACTGGAGAGCGTTATACTAAGGGAAATGAGCCCGCGGAAGGACATGTGTCACATGTGTATAAGGTATCTAGAAAAAGCTATTCTATAGATAAAGAATAATTAGACACTCCCACAGGCTGAGGGAGAGGGGAAAAAAGGCTCAGTAGGGAAAGTGGAAATAGTGATGATAATTATACACATTACAAATGTAATTGATAAAGATTGAATAGCAAGTACAGACAGGAACAAAGGATTATATAATTACCCATAGGTATAATTACCAAATATAAATGTTTTTGTCATATGTACTTCATAGGCAAAATATTAAAGCATGGCTGATGAAGTTTCTCCCAAGTAAACAGCAGGCCTAGCATTCCATGCTGTACCAGGCCCCTGTCACTCTCCTTTTTGGTAGACGATAACCATTCCAACTGCTTACCACTCCAGTCACATGCAGCTTTCTTTGAATCCCTGCAGTGGCAAGGGAGATGCTGGCTCTGCCAATGTAACTCCTAAAAAGACCATAGATGTGAGAGATGTGATGATTTGAGGCCACATCTTAACCAGACTAGAATATGATTATCCCTGTTTCTTGAATGGCTTGATACTAAGGTGCAGAGACACAGATAATGATTCACAGGACTAGGTTCAAATATAGGTTAAATATAATTTATTTTGGGGAGAAGTCACTTATACAAGAAGCAGATGACCACCGTAGGTTCCTGCTCTAAGGATCAGCACAGGCTGCTGACCCGATTGGAAGCAAGAGAGAGCCACCTGCCAGGACCCCGACCTAAAACTCACTCTCCATCACATCTGCACCTGTAAGGGCGCTACAGGTAAGGGCGGGGTGGATATCTCCCTACACTCAGGTACAGGTTCAGCCATCCTGCTCCCTCCTTCTGTGGGGCAAAGTCAACCCTCAAGAAGTCGCACTGTCATGATCTTTAGCAAGCAGACAAGCTGGTCCTGTGGAGACTGCAGCTGTTGTGGGAGGGCAGTGCTGCACCACACATCACAGGAGCAGAGCTCACTAGAGACCCGTATCCTGAAGTTAGGCCTCACTCACATCCCAAAGGCTCCACTGCCTCCTTGAGTACTGCCCGCCACTGGGCACCACTGTTCGGACACGTGAGTCTATGAGGAGCATTCCAGACTCAAGTTACAAATTCTCGTGTATCCCAGAAAGTGAGCTACTCCTTGTTGTCAGCAGAATCCATACCAGAGCTCTCCTGCTCTGTCCCCTCTTGCTGCCTTAGAGCTTTCCTTCAGTAAAGCTGGCTTCAGTGCTGATGTCTTCTTTTCAAATGTCCAATTAACTCGTCAACAGTAGATAACAATGTGTTGATAGTTTCTAAATGGTGTCATATTATGTTTGTGTGTATTGGTGTAAGTTGTTTTTCTCAGACAATATGTTTTTTTAAACGTTGTTCCATGTGATAATTGAGATCTCGTTTAATCTTTGATCATTTTCTGTAATTCTCTCTTTCCCTCCTTCCCCCACTCTCTCTCCCCTGCCCTTGTGTATGAGCTTGTGTGAGTGGGTACCCATGTGCATGTGTGTTGTTCCTTTGTAAAAGTTTAAAAATTAGAAAAAACGGAAAACGCAAAAAGGCAGCGTGATGGAGCCAGGAAGGGCAGAATGGAGTACAAGCCATGGAGAGTAAATTAGCCGTAGTTTACCACAACAAGGGAGAGCGAAAGGGGGAGAAAGAGACATGAGAGAGACAAAGGGGGTGAGAGCAGAGCAAGAGGAGAGAGACAGAGACAGAGACAGAGACAGAGACAGAGACAGAGAGACAGGGATGATGGCGTGGAGCTTGAAGGGGAGCTCACGCATGCGCACTGAGTCCCGTAAGGAGTGAACTAGTGTTGACATGGCCTTGTCACTGAGCATGCCCCACCTGTTGTCAGTGGGCGGGGTCAGCATAATGCCTGAGTTCCAATAATCTCACCTCTTATTATTATTATTATTATTATTAAAAAGGTGGGGTGTGGACATGGCAAGTTAGGGAATGAGGGAGTTGAGTTCTCAAGACTGCTTCTTGCTGAACTGGGGGCACTGACAATCTTTGGGGGACCTGAGGAAGCTGGGGTGTTGCCATGCCCTGGGGTAACTGGTTGTGCCATTACAGTCCTGGCTGTATGGAACTCTGGCATCTCTATAGATCTGGCAAAATGTTAGCAAAGTAGAAGACAAAGTTAGGTTTAAAATTTTTTTTCCTTAGGTCCTGGTACTTGAGAGGAAGATTGTAAGATGAGGGAGGGGTTCCTGAGGGGGTCCCAAGATGATGGAAGGGAGTCCTGGGACCAGGGAGAGATTGAATAATATCTGGAGTGAATCTGACCTGTTTGGATGGGTCCAATTCAGCTCCCTGGAACTTACTAGAATACTTTGAGTTTGTGAAAACATAAGTATTAGATACATTAGCAGCATATTTATGTTAGAAACAACTTGGCTGAAAGCATCAACATTTTTAAAACTGACAGATATTTTTAGGACAATGAAAAGCACCTTAATTTTGACTTTGCAGTTATCATATAGTGGTATAGTATGTTGTTTAGTATCCTATCAGAGTTGGATTAATAACTTATCAAAACTTTATTCATATTAAGACTATGAACAGTAGCATAATGAAAGAGAGAAATATGGAACACATTTTATTCTTTTTAGTGTCTCAACTTATTTTATTTGTCATCACTTAAGCCTTTTTATCCTCAGACCTTCATAACGTTAATACATACACCTTATATTACCATCTTAAATAGATAAACCTTTAAATACCTGTTCCTGAAATTTGTTTTGTGACAGTTAGAGCCTCGGCTATTGCTTTAAGCTGGCAAAGCTACCAGTCGTCAAAAGCATCAGAGTTCTTGAGAAGGATAAAATTTTACCTGAATTAATAATCGAAGAATAACAGAGACTCATCAGCTGGCTGCATCCATAGCCTCCCCCAAGGTCCTCCATAGTTGTTGAAGTCAGAGGCTTTTAAGGACACCTTCCTTCTGTTAATAGAGCGAGACCTGTGGATTAGGGACTTTAGGAAGACTTGCCTGTCATTGACCCAAGAAACATGGAGAAAGTTGATTCTGTTCTCTTGTCCGCGGTCTGGAGAGTCCTTTGCAGCAGTTGAGGTGAAGGGCAGGACTGATCAGTGACCAGCATTGCCACTTTTGCGGGCAGAGTTTCTTCAGTACCCACCAGTCTTCTTGGAGGAAATGGGGTGGGGCCAGCAGCTGGCCTGTCTCTCTGTTATGAAAAGCTTTTTAATAAAACATTTAAATGCCATGTTCTCTAGATCTCTGAGTATTTGAGGGCTGTCTGTCTTTTTAGTGTATCTTAGTAGATAAAATTATCTCTCATGATTTGCCTTAAGCACATAGGTGACTAGAGAAAACTCCTCTTTTGTAATAGATGCTTTACCTTTTTAAACAGCTTACAGGAAGGACTGGGTAGTATAGATATTTTAATTTGAAATAGATCTTTATAATTTTAAATGTTCACCATCATTTGAAGATACATCACAGTTAAATTTAAGTTGCATATAGAGTTAGCTTATTTTTTAAACAGTAGCTTGACTTTGTAAAGTTAAATTTAAAGCACATGTACAGAGACAAGCAGATACATCAAACAGGCCTGGATAAGAGTAAAAGGGGGAACCAGAGTGTAATCTCTGATTTTCATATTGTAGCAAACAGACATATTTAAAGAGACAGAGTAGACTTAAAATGCCAGTGACATGAAAGTAGATCCACTGCAGATGATCAGGCAGGGTTTTTGTTTGAAATGTGTGCCCAACTGGGCTCTGGAAAGGCACACCATCATGCAAACAAGCCACGCACAACAGGGCAAGTGAAAGAAGAAATTAGAGACAAAAAATAAAAGCACAAAAGATGAAATAAAAGTGCAAAAAGTAAACTAATTGTGTCTGCCAGCAGTGTTTGTCAGCAGAAGCAGGCTAGACTGAGTTGGCATGCCTACAGCTAGGTCACGTGGTCAAGGTGGCAGCTTCCATAAACATACTCCCAAGCCATGCCGCATGACTAAGATGGGGGGTCCCCATAAGCACATTTCTGTCTGCCTGCTGGCAGAATGCCTTTTTATCTCTACGAATGAGGCAGAAAGATGTGTGACCACTGTAGGTCTGAGGAACGAATGACCAGGCAGTGCTAGGGTAGAAAACCCAAGAGACCCCCTCGTGGGTCTGAGCAGTACAAAACCTGAAAACCTCAAACCTCATTCATGGGAAGCAATGAAAAACTCTCAGAGTGTCCTGTGCAGACACTAACCCAGGCCAGCTCACTGTGAGCTAGTGGCAACCTCATGTAGGAAAAATTTAGTGGAAAGGCAGTAGAGAGATAGAAGCTTGGAAAAATAGTGACTCCTTTCTTTTACCTGTCTGCTGGCAGTAACTGGAAA
Organism: Mesocricetus auratus; assembly: GCF_017639785.1. Lineage (NCBI taxonomy): Eukaryota > Metazoa > Chordata > Mammalia > Rodentia > Cricetidae > Mesocricetus > Mesocricetus auratus. The sequence goes on along the minus strand of NW_024429205.1, from coordinate 31,920,694 downwards.
GCTTCTGTAAAATGTAAGCTCCCAATTTGAAGTGTACTTCTCATGGGTGAGGCGGAAGATGGCTCAGTACGATCTTAGAACTCGTCAGCCTGAGTTCCAACAATGTGTGTATATATGTTTGTGCACATGGTTACCTATGTGAGTGGGTACCCATGCACATGTGTTATGTGGAAGTCAGAGGTCAGTGTTGAGTGTCTTTCTCAATTGCTCTCCACCTTGTATTCTGAGACAGGATTTCCCACTAAACTTGAAATTCAATGATTTGGCTAGACTAGCTAACTCCCTATGGTAGTTTGAATGTAATTGGCCCCTATAAGCTCAAAAGGAGTGGCACTATTAGGAGGTGTGGCCTTGTTGGAGTGGGTGTGGCCCTGTTGGAGGAAGTGTGTCAACTGTGGGGTCAGGCTTTGAGGTCCTTTGCTTAAGCTTCACTCACTGTCACAGTAGTCAACTTCCTGTTGCCTGCAAGATGTCGATAGAACTCTCAGCTATTCCTCCAACAACCCTGTCTGCCTACACACTGCCATGATGGTAATGAACTGAACCTCAAAACTGTAAGCCACCACTTTAATTAAATGTTTTCTTCATAAGAGTTGCTGTGGTCATGGTGTCTCTTCCCAGCAATAGAAACCCTAAGACAGACCTTAACCTCAGGGACCCTCCTGTCTGTGCCTCCCAATGCTGGAATTACAGGCATGATCTGCCACCCCCCCTTTTAAGATGGCTGTGGGGTATCTAAACACAGGTAGGTCCTCATGCTTGCCTGGCAAACATTTTACCAACTGAGCCATTGCCCCATTACCTTCTCTGTATACTACAACTGCATTTTATTTTATTATGTTTGTATTTCGTGTTTCATTGCTTATGTTTCTATTTTCAGGTCCTAACAGTTTTATTTATTTCCATTATCTACTTTTTTCTTGACATTGTTTAAGAGATTTCTTGATTTTCTCCAATTTTGTGTTTGTCTTTTTCTCAATTTCTTTAGGGATTTCCCCATTTCCTGTTTAAGGACCTCTATCATCCTCATAAAGTTATTTTTAAGGTTGTTTTGTTGTGCTTCAGCTGCATTGGGTTTTGCTGTCGTAGGATATCTGGGCTCTGGTGGTACCATATTGCCCTCTCTGTTATTGGCTGTGTTTTTACACTGGCATTTAGGCATCTAGATTTGGGGTGATTATAGATCTAGGAGTTGATTCCTATGTTTGTCTTTGTTGAATTGGTGTTTTGTTCATTGCCTTCTGTTTCCTCTCTGGTCTTCTGGCCTAAGTGGCCAAGGGCTCTGGTGACTGGCGAGTCTTCAGGTCCAGTAGGGCGTCTCCGCTGGAGTTTGGGGGGCCTTGGGTCCCCAGATCTGGTCTGTTCTCCAGTAAAGCCTAAGTCTTCTTGGGACTCTAGATCTGACCTGGCCTCCACTAAAGCCCAAGTCTTCTTCTGGGGTACCTAGGACCACCCTGGCCTCTAGTAAAGCTGTTGGGGCTCTTCTTCCGATTGGTGTGGACTGTGTTTGGCCTATGGCATCTGTTCTTCCAATTGGTATGGACTGTGTCTGGGCGTAAGGAGATTGCTGGGATTCTGGGGGAGGGTTAACTGGAGGGAGGATGATGAGGTGAGAGGGGTTAGGCTGTGGTGTGGGTCTGAGGGGAGTAAAATCCAAGGGGTAGTGGCATTCTAGCTGGCAGGTGGGTCACTCACCTGCTGGTCAGCTGATGAGGGCTGTACCAGAGCCCTCATCAACTCCTCTGGAGTTGGGATCAGGGCCCAGGAATTGTGCTGGTGGTGAGATGGGAGGGGGCGGGCCACAGAACATGAGGGTCACTCACCAGCTGTGGCTGGTGTGGTCTGTGCTTCAGTGTCAGAAGTCCTCTGGGGTTGAGGGCAGAGCTCAGCACTGGGGTTGGGGATTTGCTGGGATGGCTTGGGCCTGGGGGAGGGCTACAGGGGACAGAACCTGGGCAGGGGTGCAGCTCTTCTGGCAGGCAGCTACGTTTGTATTTTGTTCAGCTACTCATCCATCATAAATATTTAGGCTGTTTTTGCTATTATAAATGATGGACATCCCTGCACCTTTTTGTCTGTGTATGTGTTGTGTGTGCATAAGCATTAGTTCATGTGCTCATGTGTTGCACAGGTGTGTTTGTGTGGAGGCCAGGGGTCAATGTTAGATGGTTTTCTCTATTACTTTCCATCTTAGTTTTTGAGATAAGGACTCTCACTAAACCTGGTGGCCAGCAATTCAGTTAGGCTGACTGGCCAGGGGTTCTCCAGTTTCTCTCCCTGGTGTTGGGATTTCAGGCCCATGTGCTATGCCTAACTTTTTATTTGGGTCTTGAGGATGTGAATTTAGGGTTTTGTTTGTGTGCCAAACACTTTGCTGACTGAGAAGTCTCCTTAGCCCCTTTTCTTTTGTTTTTAAGAAATATGTAAAAGTGGAGTTGTTTCGTTGAGAGCACACAATAAAAAAATTACCGAGACACAGGCCATGTAACACAGCTATTGAACTCACACTGTGTCCAGTAGCATTTATCCCTTCTCAATGCTATTAAACAATGGCTTCTATTTTCAAAGCATGGCCTCACTCAAAAACAAAACCCTGTGCCCATTAAGCAGTGCTGTAAGCCGGCTTTGGAGTGTGCCTTGGAAACCTGTGTTTGAAGGTTTGCTTGTCAGTGTGTGGTGCCAGCGGGAGGTTGCAGTGTAGTGGTTCTCAACCTTCCTAGTGCCGCCACGCTTTAACGCAGTTCCTCAACCATAAAATTATTTTCGTCACTGCTTCGTAACTATAATTTGCTACTGTTATGAAGAATAATGTAAATACCTGTGTTGGTCTTAGGCAACCCCTGTGAAAGGGTCATTCAACTCCAAAGGGGTCATGACCCACAGGTTGAGAACCACTGTTGTAGAGCATTTAAGAAGTTGCACTGGCTTTCTTGAGTTCTAAAGTTATCCTCTGACTTTCACATACATGTTCCTCCTCTACTCCTGCTTCCTCCCACCACCTCCCACTAACCCCCCCATCCACTCCTCCTTTGCACTTAGATTGGGTAAGGCTTCCTGTGGGAATTAACAAAGCATGACACATCAAGCTGAGGCAGGTTGATCATCAAGGCTGAACAAGGCATCCCAACATAGGGAATAGGTTCCAAAGAGCCAGCTCATGCATCAGGGGACAGGTCCTGATCCCAATGTTAGGGGTTCCCACAAAAGACCAAGTTACATAATTATCACCCAGATGCAGAGGATGCTGAACTCAAGAAAGCCATTAACAGAGAGGGAGGGCTGATGACCAAAGGGATTAACCCCCAGAAACAGCTGACCTGACAAAGGTTAACTTTTGAATCCCAGGCATCAGCCTGGGAATCCAGCATGGGACTGATCAAGACCCCCTGAATGTGGGTGTCAGTGAGGAGGCCTAGGTAATTTATTGAGCCTTGGGCAGTAGATCAGTACTCATCCCGAGTATACACATGGACTTTGGACTCCCATCCAACAATGTGAGATGCACTCTCACCCTGAACTCTTGGGGGAGGGTCTAGGCCCTGCCCTATATGAAATGACAGACTATGGACACCCCCATGGAGGGCCTCACCCTCCCTGGGGAAATGAGGAGATAATGAGGAGGTTGGGGGGGAGGGCACGGGAGGAGGGGAGGGAAAGGGAGAGGGACCTGGAACTGACTTGTGAAGCAACCTTGTTTCTAATCTAAATTTAAACTTAAAAATAAATAATAATAATAAAATAAATAAAAGAAGAAGTTGCACTGACTTAGAAGTTGGGCTACTGGAGTGTTGGAAGGCATGCTGGACCCCAGCCTCCTTTTCCCTGTCTCCCTTTGCTTTCCAGGCTACCTGCGGTGAACAAATGTGAGCCCATAAGCTTCTGATTTCAGGGATTTTGTCAGTGACGAAAAACTGATCAATACATATAACTTCTGCACGTTCGTCTGGACTCACTTCTTTCATTATATGCCATGTAAATGAAATCATAAGAGACCTTTTAAGTCTGAACTCTTCCAAAGGATGTTCACATTGTAGCCTATATCCATGTTCCCTCCTCTTCCCCTTTCTCCTCCCCACCCTCTTCCACCTCCCCATCCTCTTTCTCCTTCTTATCATTTTCTTCTCCATTCTCTTCCCCTTCCCCATATTCTCCATCCTCCTCTTCCCCTTCCTCCTCCCCATCCTCTTCCCCTCTTCCCTTTCCCCCTCCCCATTCTCCTCCTCTTCCCTATCCTCCTACTCCTCCTTTTTCTATAACTGAAAAATAATCTCACTAACAGGACTGATCACATTTTGCTTATCTATGCCTCTTTTTAGGTTCCATGGGGGGCAGGGGAAATACAGTGAAGATGCCAATGTCTGAGTTGTCACAGAAGTAGATCCCAAGATAGGAATTCGAGAGGTGACACTTGAAAACATTGTGGAGAACAAAAGAAAGGGAAACAAGGGGATGATGTCACCCCATTTCACAGAAGAGGAAACCGAGGTAAGATACAGACCTGGGATTTGAGCTCAGAGCCAGCTTTCTGTGATCTTGACTGAAAAGGAATTGTCCCTGTATGCAGCTTCATTCAGATCTGAGTGTCACAGCCAGTCTTTCTGCTGCCCGAGCCTCTGCTTCCCTCTCATTGGCGTGGTAGATAATGGGATGGGTGCCTTGGGTCTGTGATTGAAGCTGAAAGTATTTTTCTTGAGACCCTGGTCTGGGACTTGACTTCCTACCTGTGTGCCTGCTCTCCTCTTTGCTTCTACTGATCACTTTTGGAATTGCTTTGGAGAAAGACACGAGTAAAAACCAATAATACCCAAACAGCAACAGACCCCCAAAGACAAACACAAAGGGTTTGAAATTTAAAATTAATTAAATTTTACTAAATCTGAAATTAATTAGCCCTGTCCCTGTGTTAAAGTTCCCACAGTGACCGTGTAAGCTGGTTGTTTGTGGATGAGAATGAATGAACTTTGGGTGCAGGCTGCTAGAGAGTTCTGATGCCTTACTTGAAGTGAGCTCTGGGGGGTAGGAGTGGATAGGCTAGAACAGCCTTTCTCACTAAGGAGTTCCAAGTAGACATTTCAGCAGAGTTTAAAGCTAAAGGAATGCTTATGCAGCAGAAGTGGGAGGCAGCGGATCAGCTGGGCAAACACAGGAACTGTAATCTTCCAGGAGCCGGCTCTTTCAGCATTTCAATAAAGTGTTTGTTTAAACCACAGTTAGGCTGGGTCCTTGTGGATTTATTTACTGGCCATTAGCTGCTCCAAGGAGGAGATGGGGAACAATAAGCTGAGAAACTTCAATTAAAAGTTAGGAAGCCCAGCCACTAAATATGAAGAAATAGACAGCAGCAAATATGTAAGTCTCCAAGGTAAGTTCAAAAAACAGAAGAAACCTTTAACCCAAATTCTATCTACAAAGCTGGGCACGGGCTGCTGCCTCCACCTGGCCTCTGTGCAGAGGCCCATCTGCTGTTCACCTACTTTTCCCTCCTGGGAAATCTGAAGAGTTCAATAAACAAGGTTTATTTCCCCCAATGCAGGTTGAGCCACCTGCTCTGTGTCTGTCACTGGTGGAACTGAGCCGGCTGAAGTCAGAAAGGAGAGTGGAGAGATCACAGAAAGCTGGCTCTGAGCTCAAATCCCAGGTCTGTATCTTATACCTCAGTTCCTGGAAGTGAACACAGTCCATTGGTAGGCATGGTTCACTGCAGAGGAAGCTGGGAAGTCTCCAGAAGAAAGGAATAATTGGTGTTGAGAAAGAATATTCTTGGTGTCACGCGAAGAAACGTGCTAATGTAGTGAAATTAACCTAGCAAGATTTACTTTTTGTAAAAGGTCAAGTCATGACCCAACCCAAACTAGGAAGTACACTTTGGGTGTGCGTTAGGGAAGTTCACTTAGTTTTTATTCTAACGCAAGTGGTGGCTGTGTCTTGCCCTATGGGTGAGCTTGACCCTGCTTCCTGTCTTCCTTGTGCTTCCTGCTCCACTGGGGTGTGAGGAGGTAAAATGTGCCACTCGAATGTTCCTGAGACCATGGGGTCACCTGACCACATACTGTTTCTACAATAATGGAAATAATGGACTGTATGCCCTCAGACTTAGAGCCAAAATTAATCTTTATTCCCTTAAATTTCTTTGGTTATAGTGATGAGAAAGGTAACGAATACAGCTAGACACACACACACACACACACACACACACACGACACTTAGGTGATATGATTTTGGAGTCAAGGGGGTCTCATGATCTGATCAATGCAAGCTTGAAGCCCAAGGAAACCGCTGGTGCAGGTCTCAAATGTGTGCACATCTTGTCCTGTGAGCACTGGGACAGATTTTTTGTGAGAACATCTTGTCCTGTGACCGTGGTTGCAGGTCTCTTTGAAAGGTGTGAGCATCTTCTTCTGTGTTGGCTTGACTGTTCATTCAATCAAGTGTTAATGTAGGCATTCCCGTGAAGGTATTTTGTAGCTGTGACTAAAAGCCATAATCAGTTGCCTTTAGGTGAGGAAGAGTATCCACAGTACTCTAGGTGGGCCTGACTCAGTCAGCTGAAAGCTTTAAGAGCACAGTGGGGTCTCCCTGATGAAGGACAGAGCCTGCCTCTGTGCCCAAGGGCTCCTTCTTTCTTTCAGATTCAGGACTTTCTTGCCTGGGTCCAATAATCACAGAATCCAATTCTGTGTCATAAAGCCACATCTACCCACCTACCCACTACCGGCCCTGCCTCTCTGCTGAACCTGCTGGACTCATGTGTTACGAGTGTACATCAAAGAGGTTTGGTTAGCGCTGTGGTTGAAGGAGGGTGGCAAGGCAGCTGAGCCACAATTTACCAAAGTCAACACAGTGTTTTAAGTGATTTCACAGGTACCTCTGACATTGTTTATTCTTCAACATGAAACTTACCTCTTTAGCCCCTATTTACTTAGAGTCCTTGCCGATTGCCTTGGTCACTCCTAGTCAGTGCTATTTTAAGGCCAAGCCTGTTGGAACCATCTACAGAACTTCAGAAGCACTGCTGGTGCTTTTAGCCTCAAAGTACCTTTAATGTTTTCAATGTCCTTCCCTGCAGTCCACCACCTTCTTGTAGTGAGAAAAAGGTTTGGGTGGGATGGGTGATCTTCTGGAGGGTCCTGACTGGGGGAGACAAAGAAAAGATAGCATCATTTATTTAAGAGTGTGTGTGTGCGTGCGTGCGTGCGTGCGTGCGTGCGTGTGTGTGCGCGCGCGCGTAGAGCTTAATGTTGAGTAGCTTCTTCCGGTCTCACTGGGCTTGTGGGTGTAGCTTTAATGTGGGTATGGAGGATCTGAACCCAAATCCTCATGAGTGTACAGCAAACCCTCTCACCCAAAGGAGTCATTTAAACAGCCCTTTAAAAGATGAGTTTTAATCAGATTTTTTATGGGTGAATGAAAGGTGGTATCTGGGCCCCTACAAAGAGTCAGCACAGTGCTGGTGTTGGGGACAGAACCATTCGATATGGTGGATGACTCATGGGCCGCATTCTTAGCTGAGCACAGATCCTTCTAGACATTTCCAAAGGCTTTTTAAGAATCTTTACTCTATACAGGCAAAGAGGCATCCAGGAAAACAGGACAGGGTGGCAGCAGCGCCCAGTGGGGAGAAAGGGTGGGAGTCTATCCATCTGGGGACCAGAGGAGTCTGTTGCTGCAGATTCTCTTAAGCAAATAGACTGACTATTAGCTACAGCCACAAAAGAAGCCAAGCTCATTCACAGCTAATTAGCTCACAACCCCTGGCCCCTTCTCTTTCCCAACACACAGAAGAGAGAAATTTTACTGTGTAGGCTTCAGACTTACCTTGAAAGCTACAAAACTGAAAGAGCACACCCCCACGCTGAGAAATAGCCGGCCCCTCACGCAGAGTCATTTGTTCGTATGCATTAAGACACAATTCACAGTCTGGCTTATACATGAAAAGGCTTTGAAACTCCCACTTCTCAGAACCAACAATGCCTTTGTCAACAATCTGATATTATTCTAGGCATTTCCAAGTACACCTGCTTATCTTCCTTCCCTCCCTCCTTCTCTCTCTCTCTCTCTCTCTCTCTCTCTCTCTCTCTCTCTCTGTCTCTCCCCCCCCTCTCACACACACACACACATACCTTTACACACACACCCGTGTACCCACACTTCCAGGTTTCTCACACATTCACACACACTCTCTGGCATGCACCCTACACCCACACATTCATACCCACACATGATATTATGTAAATGAGATCACATCAACTGCTAGATAACCTGCTTTTTCACTCAACATTCTGCCATGGTCTTTCTGGGTCGACAATTTAGAAGTATCTCATCAATTTTAATGGCTGTTTAAAATTCCACTGTGTGGTTAAAATGTGTACTGTTTAAGCAGGCCTCCATTGGTGGACATTTAAGTTGGTTCTGATGTTGGGCAGGGTGCTGCTGTGAAAGCCCTTGCTTACATTCAGACCCACATGCATAATTTACTGCTCATTTAAGCACGCCCTTTAAAACATATATCTTGCTTTAAAAGGATTAAATGTAATGGTCTTGTTTGGAGGTGTGTGTAGAATTGAGGTGAGAAAAATACTGTGATGTTTCCTGAGACCCCAAGTCCTCCAGAGACCTCTCAGTACAAAAATGGAACCAGAAACAAGTGTGACATCAGGAATTGCAGGATTTCTGAGGCTAAGGGTCATGCTAGAAGTTCTGGGCTCTTTATTGTACAAGGGTCTTTAAGGGTGGAACAGAGGTACCAGCCAGAATGAGGACACATGGGCAGAGAGAAACAAGAGAAAGCTATGCCACTCATGGAAATCTTGCTTGGTTGGCACAACTCAGTTTAAGCTGAATACAAATGCACAGGGGCCCAGAAAATGCACACTAGGGAGGTGTGTGACAGATATCAGTGTGGAATGCATTGGAGGCACTAAACAAGCTTATTGGGTTGAGAGGTTTAGGAGGAATTCAGGCCAAGTAAGTGTTGTCAAGCTTTCTGAAATAGCCTGATGTCAGAATGAGACAGCTAGAGAAGAGCATCATGGGATGAGGGAACTGATATGATGGCCAGAGGGAGATAACTGTATGGTTCTCATCATCATAAAGCCTCACATGTAGACAAACAAGCAGGTAACTTTACAATGTTGTGCTAAATGTTCTGACCATGGAGACTGCTCCCCAGCTGGGGGAGTGCTTAAGGTTGGAGAAGACTTGGCCAAAACTGTATTTTCCTGAGGACTGTCTCTGGTGTCTTACCTTGAAGATCAAAAAGTCATTTTCCTGTAAGTCAGAGACAATAGGTGGGCATTTGCTTCAGTGTCCAATCATTGTCTTTTTATAAAAATTAAAGACTCAACAAATGAAACTATAAATGGGTTGTAAATTAGTATGGTTGAAATTAAAGACAACTTGTCACAAATTAGAATCATCTGAGTAGGAACTTGACCCGAACCTATGTCCTGATTGGCTTGGCCCATGTGGTAAGACCTGCCCTTACTGCAGACGACCATCCTGGTAGCAGCCTAGATAAATAGAGATGGCAGAGGTGTGTCGCAGTTATATCTGGTTTGGTCTCTTCTTGCCACCCAGGTTATTGTTTCCTGTTGTTGTTGCTGATTCCTTTGCTGGTATCAGAACTAAGATTTGCAAGCTTTCATTGTGGATTAGGGACCAACAACTCTCCAGGAACCTTCCAGGTTCCAGTGCTAGATTAGAACTATAGAGGCACCCTGCCTTGTGTTGAGTAACTGCCAATTGTACCCACCCAGACAGCCACTGTGGGCACTGACTGTTGAGGTACTAGCCTCAAGGACAGAGTATCTACACAGACATCAGCTGTTATTTACACACACACACACACACACACACACACACACACGCACACGCACACCATGATGACTTGATATACACATGGATTTTTAATGATCAACACAACCGAAATAATAGCACATGGTCACTACCAACAGTTCCCACTCCAATCAAGAAGTGACCTAGGAACTTCATGAAAAATAACCCAAAGTGACCATCTTAAGAAAGTTCGGTGAAATGTAAGAAAACATAGCTAGACAAGGAAACCAAGGTAGGAAAACAATTATTGAACAAATGAACCAGTTAAGACAGTAATAGATCCAGGAAGATAGCTCCATTGGTAAAGTATTTGCTGAGCAAGGATGAGGCACCTAAGTTTGATCTCAAGAACTCAGGTAAAATAAATTTGAAAAGTAATTCATGCTGGGACACGTTTGTGCTGAGGACCCCTGGAGATCACCGGCCTACCAGCCTAGCCAGTAACCCTGCCTCAAACAGCAAGTTAGAGAGTGTCTGAGGAAGACAGCTAACACTGACTTCTGGCCTTCCAATATATTAACGAACCATACATCACTCCTTCCCCCCAAATACATACAAACCTATGCATCCCCTGTCCCACCCCTTCACAAATAAATAGATAAATGAATAAATAGTAATAAAATAGAGCCAAACAGAAATTCTGGAGCTGAAGAAGATAACGCGAGAACTTTAAAGGTGGATGGAGAGCTTCATCAGAAGAGAGAACAAGCTTGGACAGAACATTTGAAATTAGCCAACGAGAGTAACAAAAACAAGAAGGAATGAGCAGAGAAAGCCAATGGGCTGAGGGCCCTGTAGACGGAGGTTTCTGTCCCACCCATTCCTGTTCTGCCCCAAATAAACAAAGAGGAATATTTGCTCTTCTTATTGCTCAGTCTAATTACTAATAAGCTCTTGCAACTTAAATTAACCCATAATTTTCATCTGTGTTTAGCCATGTGGCTTGGTACCTTTTCTCAGTAAGGCATTCTCATCATGCTTCTTCTGTTGTCTGGCTGGCAACTGTGTTTCTGTCTTTCCTCTTCCCAGAATTCTCCTAGTATGGTAACCTCACCTGTACTTCCTGCCTGGCTACTGGCCAATCAGCATTTTATTAAACCATTATGAGTGACAAATCTTTACAGTAAACAAGAACATTATCCCACATCAAGGGCCACCCACAAGAGCTGGAAAATCAGTGTTGCTGCAGGTCTCTCTGCAGCTGAGACAAGAACAGAAGTACTCTGTAGGGCAGGAACAGATGCAGGTGTATAAATGACACCAGGGGCACTTTGCGATTATTCCTGGACTTAGAGAAGAAGCAGGAAATGCTTCATAATTGTTTGTAGAGATGAAATTATGGAAGAAGAAACTGAGAGAAGAGATCATCTAAGGAAGCTGGAATGTGTCCAGGAAATTACTTGACATGAACTCTGCCTCTAAAAGATTTAGAAGGTCAAAACTCTAGACCTGGTGTTTGGTAGTTTCTGAAATTACTGTGTGTGAATGCTTGCTTCCATACTTGGAGTGGCAGGGGCTGGGTTTTCAGTGTGCCATTCACAAAATGTATCTTTAGGGTCATCAGGTAGCTTCTGCTCTGCATATCCTTAAGTCCCACTGTAGAACCCCAGAGGTAGGCATGCTTGTATATTTGTCTGCTGTGGGATAGTCCTGTACACTGTATATTATGCTCTGATTGGTTTAATAAAGAAGCTGGCTGATCAATAGCCAGGCAGGACAAAGTTAGGCAGAAAAGCCAAACTGAGAATTATGGGGCTGAGAAGGGTAGAGTTGAAGACAATGCCAGCTAGCTGTTAGATAAGCAGGACACGTAGAAAAATGAGGTAATATGCCTTGAGTCACATGGCAAAACATAGATAGAAATATGGATTAATTTAAATGTAAGAGTTAGCTAATATTAAGCCGGGCGTTGGTGGCACACGCCTTTAATCCCAGCACTTGGGAGGCAGAGGCAGGCGGATCTCTGTGAATTCAAGGCCAGCCTGGTCTACAAGAGCTAGTTCCAGGACAGCCTCCAAAGCCACAGAGAAACCCTGTCTCGAAAAACCAAAAAAAAAAAAAAAAAAAAAAAAAAAAGAGTTAGCTAATATTAAGCATGAGCTATTGGTTGAGAATTAATTAATATAAGCCTCGGAGTGATTATTTAAACGTGGTTGTGAGACAGGGAAGAACCAAGGAACCTCTGTTTACATTTGTCTAGCATCCATCTCAAAGTTCTTCCAACTTCCTCTTTTTTGAAAGAATTATGTCTTTGTGGGTGCAGGTGTACATCTGATATTTTAATATAAAACTCCAGCAAGCCTCATCTTAAGCACAGTCTGATTGCAGTGCCTGCTGCGCAGCCTGTGTCCGAGAATGTGCGGAAGGTGTCAGGGATTGACAACACCGAAGGCTCCTCAAGAAGGCTCTTCTTAAAGCCAGGTGTTGGTGGTGCTTGCCTTTAATCCCAGCACTCTGGAGGCAGAGGCAGGCGGATCTCTGTAAGTTCGAGACCAGCCTGGACTACCAAGGGAGTTCCAGGACAGCCTCCAAAGCCACAGAGAAACCCTGTCTCGAAAAAAAAAAAAAGGCTCTTCTTTTATTACTATTCTGGCTGGTTATTATATACCCTGACACCAGAGGTGGAGGTTGGTGGGTCTGAAGAGGTGGATAGTCTTTGGAAAAGGTCGAGGACAGCACGGTTCCTGTGGGCAAGCCCTTTTCAGGAACTTATTGCCCTGGGCATTGTATTGTTTTTAGTAAACATGTTTTTAGTAAACATTGTCTTACAGCTGCCTACTCCCAGGCTGATGGGGAAGTGGGTCTCTGCTCAAGGTCTGGTGTCCCCACATCTGATTTTCCTCAAGGAATTGCTATTTGTTTATTTATTTATTTACTTCCTGACAGTGACTGCTTCAAGAATGAAAGTCTGACTCAGTTGTGTTTAGGAAAGAGGTAAAGAGAAGCCAAAGCTCTAGCAAGTCTTCCCATAATAAAACAGCATAGGAAAAGACAGCCTCATTTCTGTTGAGTTGGAATCTTACACCCAGAATGGTTGCTATGGTATTCATGGCCTACCTGAAGATCAAGCCAATGCTAAGGAACACAGACAGAAGAGACTGGAGGAACAGAGGCTCTGGTGTCATCATGGAGTGGCTAAATCCACCCATACCAAGTTATGCCTTCCACAGCAGGATTCTCCATTCTGTGAGCTGGTAAATGTGTTTGTGGTTAGTGTTTTCATGGCTTGAAGTGCAAGTATCATAACCAATACACATCCACTGATCCATAGCCTCTGCTGGTGAATCTGCCCCTGGCTATTCTGCTTAAATGCAAAGGAACAAACCACAGGCCGCCCCAGGGCTGGCAATCACAGGTCTGTGTTCTCCTCACTCTGCCACTGTTTCTGAGCTAGCTGGGGCTAAGCAGTTTTTCCTTCTGAACCCTACCTTCCTCACAAACAAAGAAAGGGACATCTCAGAGATCCTCTTGGGTGTTGTGTTCCCCTCGCTTGCCATTTTGTAGTTCTAGGTACCTTGTGACTTCCCATGGTAGGGAGAGCACAAAAAAAAAATTTACTAAATGCTTTGACATGGGCACTGTAGACCAGGAAGGAATGTTGTTTTATTCTTAAAAAGCTGGCTGTAGACTTTTCTACTTTCTAGAAGAATGGAATGATTATACTCAAGGATTTAAGAGTTTAATTGTTTACCAAAATACATTTATGGACTCTTTGACAATAGTATGGGGCCAACCCTCTGTCCTCTGGCAATGTCTGGTTGAGTGATGATAAAGTAGGAAAAGATTGGTTTCTTTGTACAGCATATTAAAATGCAATAGAACCTTTAACAGATCACATGAAAGAGGGAAAGGATTCAAAGTAAAGAGGGCAGCTGTAAATAAGGAACAAGAAACTCAAGGTGGCAGGTGATAGATGAGCAAGGGCCCCAGGAAGATGTGGATGCAGAGAGAATGTTAAGGAAGAAATGTGGGCCACAAACATCATGCCACTGGCATGGAATGCTGTCACTTGATCACTTTGTGCTTCATTGTACCCCTGTCACATAACCCTAGACCATCAGTGAAATTGTACAGCACACTTCCCATTGCTGTGTTTTGGGTACTTTGGAAGAATAATGAAAGAATGCAAAAAAAAATCATGGTGATTTAATAAGAAGAAAGACTGTGCACATTCCCGGATGAGATTTTCCTAGATAAACTGATCAAATCTTCAGAGGCAGTAAAATCATATAAGAACTGGTCAGGTAAACTTGGTTGCTATACACGAGAATCCTTGGAAAGCTGAAGAGTGATTGCTGAAATGAGCATACAGAGTGACAATAGGGCTTGTGCCATTTGTCATGAATAATGTAGAGGAGAGTGATATTAGAGACCACAGGACCACTCTGGGGTCTGGAGGACACCCAGCTAGATGCGGAGGTCTCCGTGTACAAGTGTGAATTAATAAGTGTGAGCCAGGTAGTTCATTGTTGGTTCCATTTTCAGATGTGAGGTCTGAGGCTTAGTGATGTTTTCTAAACTTCTCACTATCTGCATAGTAATTTCCCTATTGGGTTCTTTTCCATCTCCAGAACTCTGTTGCGGCTTGGTCCCCAGAGCTCCACTAGAAAATAATGTGACACTTTGAGAATTAGTTAGCCTTTCAGCATGCCTTGTAAATGCATTGCTGATGGTGAGACACACGTGAATACAAAATGAACTTCTGAAATGGTATTCAGTGACGTGGTGCTGAGGTTTGGAGTGGGGAGCTTTCTGATGTCCCTAACTAGGTCTTAGTCTGGAGTGAGCCTGTGCTTCTGGAGTTTGCTTCCCAGGAAACCCTTTCCTCTTTGGTGAGACAGGCCCGGCTGAGCTGACTGCAGTAGAGAAGTCCATTTCCTACAGGCCAGTTAGGCTCCTATTAAACCTAGCAAGGCTAGGTTCTGATTACAAAGGCTCCTCTGAGGGCAGATCACATTAAAAATAGCAAACTGCTCTGTTGTGTTTCAAAATGGTTCCTTTCCCCACCCCTTATTGGCAAGCATTCCAGCACTGAGCTATGCCTCCAGCCCTTCCTAAGCTCTTGCATGTGGAAACACCCTCTGGTGATTATGGCAGGGATATGAAACTCTCTAGTGAGCAATGACTGCTAGTTTATTTATCATTTCCATTCCCCATTGTCTCCCTATCCCCCCTGCACCCCTGCTAAACCCACTTTTCTTCCCAATACGCTCTCCTATTTTTATGTCTCTTTTTGTGGGACCCATTTAGTTCAATTAACGTTGCTTGTATGAGCTTGGGTGTAGACTATTTACAGGAGCACAGGCATTTTTACCTGTTCCCTAGTCAGCATGCATAACCTTTGTCAAGATGGAAACAGACCCAGTGACACCCTTCAGTGAGACTAGAGGTGACTTAACCAGGTGTCTCTAGTCCTTCCTGGGGAACATTAATGAAGATAAAGTTCTGAGAAGCCAGTCTGTGGCCTGTAGGGTGCCCAGATGCAACAGGAGCAGCCATCCACTAACTATTCCATAGCTCCTTACAAGCCCATTGGGCGATTAGCTGTGCTAATGGAGCCGCTGTTCCCTGAAGCCTTATTGAACTCCTCAGTCTCCTTCCATTCCTGTAATATCCCATTAAAGCGGCTTGAGCAATAGCTTCTGCATTTGCCTCTCACACCAAAAATCTCTTCCCCTTACTGGTGAATAACTAGTCCAGGCTTTATCATTTCCCTTAACTGGTATCCCAGCCTCTTCCTTCTTTAATTGGCCATCAGAATGCTTATATTGTGTCTCTTAGAGAATCTTCTATCTTCACCGTCATAAAGCGAATCCTTTGACTTTAACTAAAATTTAGCATATCTTCTGACTTTTGGTCCCTATTATTCTCTCTCTTCTTACAAATACTTTCATGAGATAAGAGCTTTTTTTTATTTTTTAGATTCTGGTGCCAAATAAGTCATCATGGACAGTGGTACTAGTAAATTTTAATTATATTTTTTAGCCCTCAGTAGTAACTCATTGATACAGGCTCAGGCATTTCTTTTAGAGACCTATTGATGAATCTTGAGTAAAGTTCTGGTGCAATTTCTTCAGGGAGAGAGCATGAGGGCGAGGGGTTGTTCAGTCGCCTTTTCTCAGGGAGACTAGCAGAAGCCGAGAGGACTTGGCGCTGCTGGCTGAGTTGATAATGGATAGATAGCAGCTGGTTTGGGATTCTCCAGTTCCTGAAAACATCCAACTAGGGGCCCAAAGTCACCTCATTATTTTCCTTCTTACAAGGCTTGGGTTCAAGCGGTGTGTCTGCTGGAACTAAACAGGAAAGGCATTTAAAGAACTATTTCTGGTAAAGTGCAAGGGAAATTAGATTTTCAGTGTGTCAGCTTGGCCCATATTTCATTCCACACAGTTTCATTTGACTCTTATTTAGAACAAAAGGATAAACCTTGTTTAAATCCTATGTTAACCTTTAAATCATGTTTTATTAAAGTTTAGGTTGACATGGTATAGAAACTATTATTAGAGAGGTTCAAGGTTACATTTGTTTTTGCTAATTACTGTGACTTTGGGTCATATATTTAATATCAAAAGGCTAAACTTTCTGGTTTGTAAAATGAAAGGATAATTATAGATCTAGTTAGGTTTCTGGTCTAGTGATAAACACCATGGCCAGAAGCTTTGGGAAGGAAAAGGTTCATTTGGTTTTCTCATTCTCATCATAGTCCACCACTGAAGGAAATTAGGGCAAGAACTCAAGGCAGGAATTCAGAGGCCATGGAGGGCTGCTGTTTACTGGCTTGCTCTATGATTTTCTTAGCCTTCCTTATTACACTTCCTTATTATACTTCCTTATTATACCATTGCCCAGCTATGGACCTGTGTCTTCAATGTCTGAGATCCTCTCTTCCATCTCTTATATTCTGTTGGTGTCTGACATCCTCTCTTCCATCTCTTATATTCTGTTGGTGTCTGAGATCCTCTCTTCCATCTCTTATATTTTGTTGGTGAGGCTTACCTCTGAGTTCCTGTTGGAGTTCCTAAATTTTTCGTTTCCAGATTTCCCTCAAGAGACAGAAGAGTGAATCTCAGACATTGAAGACACAATAGAAGAAATGGACATCAGTCAAAGAAAATGTTAAATCCAAAAAAATCCAGGAAATCTGGGATGCAGTAAAAAGATCATATCTGAGAATAATAGGAATAGAGAAAGGAAAAGAAATCCAGGTCAAAGGAACAGAAAATATTTCCAACAAAACCATAGAGGAAAATTTCCCTAACCTAAAAAAGGAGATGCCTATAAAGGCGTAAGAAGCAGATAGAACACCAAATAGATTAAATCAGAAAAGAAATTCCCCTTGGCACGTAATAATCAAAATACTAAACATACAGAACAAAGAAAGAACATTGAAGTTAAACAAGAAATTAAAAACTTCCTAGAGTTATATTAAAATGAACACACAACACACCCAAGCTTATGGGACATAAAGAACGCAGTTCTAAGAGGCAAGTCACAGCACTAAATACCTTCAGAAGAAAGTTGTAGAGATCTCATACTACCAACTTAACAGCACACATGGAAGCTCTAGAAACAAAAAAAGAAGAAATCACACCCAGAAGGAGCAGACAGCAAGAAATAATCAAATCCAGGGCTGAAATCAATAAATTAGAAACAACAACAACAATACAAAGAATCAATTAAACTAAAAGGAAGAAAGAATATCCAAATTAACAACATTAGAATTAAAAGAGGTGGGGACAGGAAAACAGACACCAAGGGAATCTAGAGTATCATAAGGACACACTTTAAAAACCTATACTCCACCAAATGGGAAAATCTAAAATAAGTGGATAATCACCCCCCCCCAAAAAAACCAGAAAAACCAAAGCCAAACAAACAAACAAAACCTAGAAAACTGGAATAAGAAAAGAACTGCTGGAGCTATCACCATCCCCCATTTTACTACAGAACTATAGCAATAAAAAACAGTGTGGTATTGACACAAAAACTGACATCAATAATATCAAACTGAAGACCCAGACATAAGTCTATACACCTATGGACACCAGAGTTTTTATAAAGAAGACAAAAATATACAAAACAAATAAGACAGAATATTCAACAAAATTTGCTGGTTAAACTGGATGGCTGCATATAGAACAATCCAAATATAGTCATACTTATCACCCTGCATAAAACTCAATTCCTAATAGATCTAGGACCACATTATAAGGCCAGGTATACTGAACTTGATAGAAGAGAAAGTGGGGAAATCATTGGCACAGGAGACAACTTTCTGAATAGAACACTGTTAGCACAGGCACTAAAATCATCAGTTAATAAATGGGACCTCATGAAACTGAAAAGCTTCTTCTTAACTAAGGACACCATTATTTGGACAATGCAGCAGCCTACAGAATGGGAAAAGATTTTACCAACTCCTCATTCAATAGAGGACTAATATTCAAAATATATAAAGAACTCAAGAAGCTATATATCAAGAGATCAAATAACCGATATTAAAAATGGAGTGAAGATCTGAACAGAGAATTCTCAACAGAGGAAACCCAAATGGCTGAAAACACTTACAAAAATGTTTATCATTCTTAGTTATCAGGGAACTGCAAATAAAAACTACTTTGAGATTCCATCTTTCATCCATCAGAATGACTAAGCACAGTAGCCCAAGTGACAGCTCATGCTGTCAAGGATGTGGAGCATGGGGAACACTCCTCTATTGCTTGTTGGAATGAAAACTCATACCATCACTATGGAAATCGGTGTGGTGGTTCCTCAAGAAATGGGAATTAATTTATGTATCTATCTCAAGACCCAGGTATACCTACCACTTTTGGGCATACACCATAATGTTGCTTCATCCATCACAGAGACACTTGCTCAATTATGCTCACTGATGCTTCATTCATAATAGCCAGAAATTGGAAATGAATGCAATGTCTCTCAGCTGAAGAATGGATAAAGAAAGTGTGGTACATGCACAATAGATTATTATCCAGCTGTTTAAAAATGAAATCATGAAATTTACAGGTAAAAAGATGGAACTAGAAAAAAATCATCCTGAGTAGGGTATCCCAAATCCAGAAAGACAAATATGGTATGTATTCACTTATAAATGTTATACATTAAGTAAATAATAACCAAGCTATGATCCAGAGACCCAGAGAAGTTAGGTATTGGGTAAGGGACCAGGGTGTGTGTGGGCATATCAGATAGATCTCCCAAAGTAAGGGAAATAGAATAGATAGTTATGGATGTATGTATAGGGAAGACTGGAGTGTGTGGATCAAGTGGAGTGGGGAAAAGACACACACACACACACCACACATACTGAGAGAGAGAGAGAGAGAGAGAGAGAGAGAGAGAGTTAAAATTTAGAGCCATTTTAGGGGTAGTAGAATATAGCAGAAGCTTCCTAAAATATATACATATATGTAGACAAAGTTTCTTTGCAGCCTGATCTCGCAGCCATTCATTCTACATAAACACACAGAGGTTTATATTAATTATAAATTGTTTGGCCAATGGCTCAGGCTTCTATTGGCTAGATGTCTCTTAATTATTAACCCATTTCTACTAAACTATGTATTGCCACGAGGCTGTGGCTTACCTGTAATGCTCTGGCATGTTGCTGCTTTGCCGGCTACATGGTATCTTGCTCTGGTGACTGCTCCTCTCTTTTCTTCTTCCTAGAATTCTCCTAGTTTGGTAGTCCTGTCTATACTTCCTGCCTAGTTACTTGCCAGTCATCATTTATTCATCAATAATTGAAACATACTAACAGCATACAGGAGGACATCTCCCATCTCAAATTAAGCAGGAGATCTAAATGAAATAGCCAAATAATGGCAGAGACAGCACCCCAGCTGGAAATCTTTTGTCACTAAACAAACTTTTCAGTACAGGGATTAGGTTGCAATTGAGTTGTTGGCCAAAGGGGTCCATGAGAATTCCAGACAACCTAGGCTGTTACTAAGATGCTCTCTATAAACTGACAGCAAGGCCCCCTGTGCAGAAGACAACACCTACACAACTCATTGAACATGGAGAAGTCGAGCTGATGCCCACATAGAGCCTTCATACCTACATAATGGTGTCTTTGTTACAGGAAGGGACTCTGCACACTACCAAAGGAGAAACATAAGCAAGAAACAACCACAAACCCTTTAATCTACCATGGTCTTCTGCCTGCAAGATATGCTAGTGCTCTAAGTTTGTGGGAGTAACCAACCAATATCTGATTTAACTGAAGGTTCACTTCACGAGATAGAATCCATATGGGACAATGCTTGTGTGATCAAAGAGACTAGATTAAAGCTCAGGGACCTAGGGTAAAGCCAAATACTACTTGTGATGACTATTCTTGGTTGTCAACTGGACTACATCTGGACTTAACTAAAACCTGTGAAGGATTTCTACTTAATTTGAAGCAAAAAGATCTATTTCTAATCTAGACCTTTGAAATAGGAAGGCACAACATTAATCCAATTCTAAACAGGTCCATGCCTGCTACAAGCTTATGTAAGGACATGAAGAAAGCTTTTGTATTTTGTCTGCTCACTCTTACCTTGCTAGCAAGTCCATTTCTTCACTGGCATTAGAGCCTACTGCTTCAGGATTCCAACATATACTGAAGATCAACTGAGACATTCAGCCTCATGGACTGAGAACTATGAAATCCTTGGATTTTCTGTTCATAGGCAGCCATAATTGGGTTAGCTAGACAGCAGATTGTAAATCATTCTAATAAATCACATATATATTTATTCTATAAATTCTGTTATTCTAGAAAACCCTGACTAATACAGATGTCCCACTCCACAAGATGGAACCCATATCTGGCAAGCTTACTGAATAAAGAAACTAGATAGCTCAGGGACATAGGATAAAACCAAATACTGTAGTATAATAATAAAAACTACTAATAATAATAACAACAAAAATGTAGCAATAGAATGACTCTTAATGACATTCTGCTATATTCATGGATCAGTGCCTTGCTCAGCCATCATCAGAGAAGCTTCCTTCTGCAGTAGATGGAAACAAATACAGAGACTGCAGCCAGACAATGTGCAGAGAAAGAGTGAGAGACCTTGAGACACTCAATCATAAACAACGTGTCTCTATCAAATCACTCTCCTTAGGCTCAGGAACTGTTGCTAGAGTTTCTTTTCTCACCAGGTCCCTCAGCCACTTTAGCCCACAAATAAACACACGGATACTATATTAATTTATAAAATTGTTGGCCAATGGCTTAGCTTTCTTTTAATTATCAACCCATAACTACTAATCTATGTATTTCTACATGGCCTTATCTTACCAAAGAACACTTGTCACATTCCATCTTCTTGGTTTCTACATGGCATCTTCTCTCGGTCTCTCCCCACCTACCTGTCCCAGAATTATACTCATCTTCTACTCATGCCTATCTTACTGCCTATATTGGCTAAACAGTGTTTTATTCATCAACCAATAAGAGAAACATATACACAGAAGGACATCCCCCATCATCTCTTCTTTTCTGTTTAACTTTAACATAGCAAAATTATATATAACAAAACAACTATCAAGCAAGAACTAATTAACAGTATTTAGTTCATTAACATTTGGCAAGATTTATAGAAAATATCGTATCATCTATCCTATCTTTGTGAGACTACAGTTTTATGTGCAACTTATCTATTATCATAACTAAGGAAAACCATAACCATAACTATCTGTCTTCATCTCCATCAAAGACCATAGAAGGGTAACATATGAACTCTAGAATTGACAGAGACATCTCACTGCCTGGTTAGTCACCCAAAGTTCCTCTGTCAGGTTGGAACATCCATCTTCAGCCCATAGGCCACAGTGTGTATGGCAGACTTCTCAGAGAAGCAGGCAATTTTAAACTACCCACCTGTATTGGCAGTTTGTCAGTCATTTTTCTCTGTGTTCTGAAGAATGTCTGGCAGACTTTTCCATGAAGCAGGAACCCTGCAGGACTGTCCCATCTTGTTTCGCAAGTTCAACAGTCACTTTTCTATGGGTCCTGTATGTCCAGTTTGGACAGTATACAGTCAAGCAGACCAGGCAGAGCAGTTTCATGCACCAAATGGCTATTTCTGCCATGTTGAAGGCAAACTCCATAATGTGTTTCTTCGATGCCCATCTTCCTCTCTGAAGTAAATGGTATGCCAGGAGCAGTTGTGTCTCACTGTCATGAAAAATCCTAATAAACCATTTTAAATGTCATAGTCTGTAGGTCTTTGAAGGTTTGAAGGATATCTATCCATCTCAAATATATCTCTGAATAGCTATAAAACCTAACTAACTATAAGTTTTGACTATTATAGGTGACTATATGTAATCCGTATTTAATTATACATAGCATTTTAAATGAGCTGTATAAGCACAATACCTAAACAAGAGAAATATACATATAACAAAATTGACCTTAAATTTGTATCAATAAAGCAAAATCCATACCAATGTATTCATTTCTATGTCATAGTCCTCTTTTTTTTCCTTTAGAAAGAGATTGGCTGTAATAATTAACCATTTATAACCAACCTCATTTAAATGGGAACAAACATTTATAAGCAATATTTGGGAATTTGGGTGTCATTCTCTCCAAACTACTTCCTGCTGTTGGGGGGGTGCTCTGTCAATACCATGTGGATCCTTTGAAAACACAGAAACATGGCCAGTCTGAGAGGCTGCGTTGTTTCAGCTGTTTTGGATGTTGGATCACCTGGGCCACTGCTTCTGGGGGTCTTGTTTGATCAAACCGTATTAGTCTGCAAGGAATTCATAGCTCTTTATTTTCTGTGGAAACAAAAGCAGAACTTCTTTTCTAAGTTCTAACCTGTCCTTAGACTTAAATTTTGAAGTCAAAGCATTTTTAAAATATAGAAATTGGATTAATCCAGCAGTGTTTATAATCAAATGTCTATTAGCAGCTGTTGCTCTTTCCTCAGCAATCAAGCAATTCAAAGACGACATAATAACATACAGTATCCAGATTCTCTGTGTATTTTCCATGTTTACATGGCTTTTTAAAAATTACTCCATTTCTTTTACTTTTTTTTTTTTTTGAAACAGGGTTTCTCTGTGTACTTTTTCCTGTTCTGGAATTCACTCTGTAAACCAGGCTGGCCTTGAAATCACAGAGACCTTGCCTCTACTTCCCAAGTGCTGGAATTAAAGGCATGTGGCACCACACCCAGCTACTCAATTTCTTTTTAAACCACTTTATCCTTTTTCTTTTCTCTCCCAAGCCTACACATATTTTTAAACGCATTGTGAACCCTTTAGAGGTTTTTCTTCATCTAAATCTGCCTTTACTATATATCACTATTTTTTTTTTCTGGCCATGAGTCTGTAATCTGCTAAACAGCATTGCTAAAATTAAAGCAGATGTTTAGCATGCTGTGTGGCTTGGAGATGTAGTCACTGCTGCCGCCGGCTGTTCATACACACCATTTAATTGTCTGTAGCAGGGCCTCTTAAAAGAGCTCTGTGCTTTTTGACACTAATGCTGAGTCAGGAAGCCTCTCTTAAAGGAGCGGAGAGCCCCTGCTTGTCTCTAGCAAACAGATCCCACCCGAGAAAGTGTTGCTACCAAGAAGCTGTGTTTGCTTCTGTTCTTTTGTTTTTAGAACCCTTTTTAAAGATTTTGTCAGGTTACATGAGGAAATTCATGCATTGGGCACTATTTTGTTGCTGGGGTTTCTTGTCCCACCGGGTCCCAGGGAAGCTCAGAGAAGAGGAGACAGAAAGAGTGTAGGAGCCAGAGGGGGTGGAGGACACCAAGTAAACAAGGCCTTCTAGACACAACAGGATCAACACACATATGAACTCCGACTCGGACAGCATGCATAGGGCCCATACAGGTCTGTACCAGTTGGGGTCCTAGGAGAAGTGGACACAAGCTCCTATCCCTACTCCAGATGCAACCTCTAAATGATAACGACTTGCAAATGAATATTTAGTTTTCTTCAAGGCAGTCCCAGTGGGGAAACAAACCAACTACTCTTAAGGGTAGGCTGTATGCCCAGCAGTAGGCCAACAGAAAACAAACTCAACAGTGTCTTTGGGTACCCCTTGTCTCATAATGTCATGTCAGGGTTCTTTCTTTCTTTTAAATAATATTTATATTTTTATTTATATAGTTTTTTATCTTTTTAGACTACAGGTCTTATATATAATATATATGTATATATATATATAAAATATATAATATAGCTTCCAGTTTAGTGTTTTTACAGGATTCCTGACTGTGCAAACGAGTGAGTCTGTTTCTTTTGCCTCCTCCTGCTGTTTTTTCCTTCTGTTTGTTTTGTCCAGTCCATTGTGTTAGCTTTGGATTTGTCTCATTATATTTTATTGTTAGCCTATAGTCTCCTATGTGCTTTCTGATAAGAGACAGAAAGGAGGTGGATCAGGATGGGAGGGGAAGTGGGAGGAGTTGGAAGGAGTAGAGGGAAGGGAAACTGCAGTCAGGATACATGTTAGGAAAAAGTATATTTTTGTGGGGAGGCTGTGTGTGTGTTCATGTGTGTACATGTGTGTGGGCTGTGTGTGTTTGTGTGTGCACATGTGTGTGGGTTGGCTGTGTGTTCATGTGTGCACATGTCTGTGGGGAGGCTTTGGGTGTTTGTGTGTGCACATGTGTGTGGGTTGGCTGTGTGTTCATGTGTACACATGTCTGTGGGGAGGCTTTGGGTGTTTGTGTATGCACATGTGTGGGGAAGCTAGAGGTCCGCACTGATTATCTTCTTCAGTTACTCTAGACCTTGGTTTTGAGACCCAGTCTATCACTGATTTGCCTAGGGATACTGCTGTTTACCTTCGCGAACTAGGAGTACAGACATAAATCATGTGCTTGACCTTTGACCTGGTACTGGGATTGAACTCAGGTCTTCCCATTTACATGGCAAGCACTTCATTGACTGAGCCAGGTTTGCAACCACTTCTGTTTTTGTTTGTTTGTTTTTTGTTTGTTTGTGAACTATTTAGGTGTTCTCAAAAGCTGTGAAATAATCTAAACAAAGAAAACAGTATTTTGGCTCCTGACGGTCTATAGCACACCAGTGCTACTCTCTTTTAACTTATCACCAGTCCTATGACATTACCACAGTTATTCTTACATGAGTAGCTTCCAGTTGGTCCATTTTGCATTTGGTACTGCCCAGGGAGACTTTGGTTGTTATAATATGGAACCTGTAAGGGTTACTAGTAGAATATATAGTTAGGAGATGTCAGAGGTGCTGTGGAATATTTGGTAATGACGGGGCAGCTCCTCAGCAATGATTACCTGCTCCTAATGCCAGTCTGCTGACAGTGCAAATTGTGCAAATGTGAGCTTCAGCTGACCTTCCCAAGGCTGGCGGGCGGGGGCAGCATTTAAGCTTTAGAGCAGATGAAGAGAAAGCTCCTCAGTCCTTTACCTGCATCTGCCAGTGAACTCTTTGTCTGGGGAACACACTTCATCAGGGCCACTGGCAGTTGGAGAAGAAAGAGCTTGTGCTGGAGAAATAAAACAAATAGGAAATCTGCAATGGAACAGGAAGGAGATACCAGTGAGTCAAATGTAATACTCATCCACTGAAGACGGAAGCCACAGCTGTATGTTCAAACACTTCCAGCTTTACAGAGTAGAACTAAACACAGCAGGGTCTCTGCAGGTGCACAAAATTAGACTTTATGAAGTATAGCAGCCTGTGTGAACTTGGCTGGGAGTTTGTTTTGTTTTTAATAAAAAGGTTTTTTTATTTATTTTACATTTTTAATGTATATGTCTTGCCTGCAGGAATGCAGTGCCTGTAGATACCAGGATAGGATGTTTGATCTATTGGAAATGGAATTATGGGTGTTTGTGAGCTGCTGTGTGGGTACCAGAAACTGAACCCAGGTCCTCAGTAAGAGCAGCAAGTGCTTTTAAATGCTGAGCTATCTCTCCAGTCAACCACCCTTTTTATTTTGGTCACTTTATCAACTGGCCTTGGGCCTCAGGTCCCTGGTTTTCCTCATACTCTCCTAACTTGCAAGTTTTTGTTTTGCAAGATGCTTCTTTCCCAAACTGCTTCTTGTTGTTTCCCAAATTTTTATTTTTGCTATGAGAAGACAATAAAGTAAATATCTTTGCACACTTGTAAATATTGATTTCCCTCCCCTTTCCCAAGTACTAGGAAGGCAGTGTGAATAGGCCTCTTTTATAGTTAATGATCTCATCTATGTAGGTCAGGGATCTTAAACCTCTTGACATTGTGACACAATGTTGTCGTCTACAAATACCTTAGGTCACATTCAAAGATTAACAGGGATGCAGGAGGCCCAAGAGATGCAGAGAGGACAGGACATTCTTGGTATAGACATGGCAAAGTCATGCTGGAAATACACAGCTGTTAATTAATTAGAGAGAGGGACAGTGTGTGTGTGTGTGTGTTTGTGTGTGTGTGTGTGTGTGTGTATAAGAGAGAGAGTGAGAGAGAGAGAGAGAGAAAGAGAGAAGAAAAAAAGGAAAAAGAAATACACAGCTGTCTCCTGCTGTGTGGTCAGTATTATTGGATTTTTAGCACACACATTTCTTCTAGTTTATGCAGCAATTAAAGTCACCTCATTTAAATTTGTTGTGGTTGAAATTTTTAGTCTATTTTATTCATGATTTTAAGGGAAAAGGTTCCCATGTTTGATGTTTGTGGCAACTTTGAGGGTATGTCATTCATTTTACAGCATTCTCTGGCTTCTATAGCGACTTTTATCACAGCACAATTTATGGTACTGGGATGTTTTTCATGGCTTAGAATATGGACTGTGTGATGGCTGCTAATACATCTATGGCCAAGTGCTGTCACTGAGCAACTAGAAGGAAATGAAGGTCAACTTTGGATTAAAAAAATATTGTCTTTGAGTCACACTTTCTAACCACTAATGGCAGCAATAATAGCACTGATGGTTGAGTCATTTTCACTAAATAGAATTCATACTAACCATTTATTTTCTGGTAAAACACAGATTTGTGCTGCAGATGTAGGATCCTGGGGAGGGTTTGCTTCACTAGAGATGTCATTACTGTGTAGTAGATGATAATAACAGAAGTGTCCAGGAGAAACATCTATTACCTCACAGTGGGTCAGGGGCATGGCAGGGCGCAGGTGGGCCTGCTGCTTGGGGGTCTCATAGCTATAGTCATGGTGTGGGTTAGGACTGCATTCTCATCTGATGTTCAATTGCAGAAAATCTGCAGCCAAACCCACCTATGTTGTTAGTGAAATCACTTGTTTGCACTTGATGATATCACCATTCAATAAGATTTTTGTTGTTGTTGTTGTTGTTTGTTTTTCTGTCCTGGCTGTAAACTAGAGTCCCCTAGAAATGTCATCCTCTAATGCTAATGTGACCTTTTACTTCATCAAGCCAGCAGAAGGGACCAAACTCACCTGGCTTCATGTAACTCAGAGATGTACTGTGGTCATGTCTGTGTAATCACATAACATTCCATGTAACTCAGGGATGTAATCACATATGTCACATCACATGTAACACAGGTATGTGTTGTGGAAAATTGTTTTAACTGTTTAAAGGTGTGTTACATTTGTTTATGCTGAGGAACATTAACTGTGTAAATGTGTGTTTCATTTGTTCATGCTGTGGAATGTTACTTTAACTGTGTAGAGGTGTCTTACATTTGTTTATGTTGAGTTTGTTTAAGGATGTGTGTGTAATTATGTTAAGATGTGTTGTATTTGAGCCGGGCATTGGTGGCGCACGCCTTTAATCCCAGCACTCGGGAGGCAGAGGCAGGCGGATCTCTGTGAGTTCGAGACCAGCCTGGTCTACAGAGCGAGTTCCAGGACAGCCTCCAAAGCCACAGAGAAACCCTGTCTCGAAAAACCAAAAATAAAAAATAAAAAATTAAAAAAAAAGATGTGTTGTATTTGTTTCACCTTGCCTACCCAAGGCATTTGACTGGTCTAATAAAAAGCTGAATGTCCAAAAGCTAGGCATAGAAAAGGTATGTGGGACTGGCAGGCAGAGGAAATAAATAGGAGGAGAATGAAGAAGGGGAAATCAAGCAGCCATCTCCAGACAGAAAAAGCAGTGAAAGTAACATATACAAAAGGAAAGAAAATAAAAGGGCCTCAAGACAAAAGGTAGATATAGAGAAACAGGTTAGTTTAAGCTAAAAGAACCAGCCAGAAATGAGCCTAAGCTAGGCCGAGCATTTAAAACTAATAACAAGTCTCTGCATCATGATTTGGGAGCTGGATGGCTCAAAAGAAAAGGCCTGGCATGGGGATGCACTATGATCATGTTTGTATAGTTACATATGTCCTATCACTTGCTTTCTTCATGGCTAGAAGGAGTGGTGAGTTGTGGATAAACAAACAAACAAACAAACAAACAAAAACGCAAGACAGAATGAGCAGCGTTAAGCTTGTTGGGTGAGACCAAGAAGGGATGAGTGGTAATAGTGACAAAGCAGGAGAGAAAGGAAGAGGGGTTGAGAGGAAGCTGGAGTCCAGTACTGACCTTGGATTCCTACTTTGACACAGCTCTTCCGTCTTCTGGAAGACCCTATCACGTTTCCTACTTTCATGAGTGAATACATTCTATTTTCCCTCCTGTAATCCAGACTCAGATTTCTCTCAGTTGTCATTAGAGGAATTTCCCCAGTACTTTCTCCCTGACTCAACATATGCATTCATAAATGGGATAATCAGAGAACCCCCGCCACCACCCGGAGGCTGATGCGGTGAGGAGAAAGCTCCTTACACGGAATAACTGCTATTGCTGTTATTATTTTACTATCAGCATCATTTTGTAAAGATCTAGAAGCTAGCACTCTATTAGGAAGTGTATGTACAGAATCCATCTTTAATAGTATGAAAGGTTCCCCGCCAGGTATGATTGATGGACTCTCAAGTTGAATTAAAGAAATAGCTTCCTGACCTAGGCCTCACTGACCAGGCCTTTCAACACATACTCCCTAGGAACATCTGATGACCAGGCTGGATGCCCCATGTCTAGACTGGAACTGTGTTAAGAGGGCAGCTGGGTGAATTTTTTTGAGTGAGAGTCTACTTGCTACCCTGGGGCCTTGGTTTTCTCTGCCTGACAAGACTTTACCATATCTGAGGGAACAAAGAACATTTCAATGTCTTGTCTAGGGCACTCTTAGGGCTTCTTTCCCCAGAAAAAGTCGAGCCTCATATTAACACACTGCAGTATTACCAGGTAATTAGAGCAGGCTCTCTCTATTCAACTGATTTTGAGAATGTTCCTCCTAGGAGAGCAGAATCCCATCTTGGGCATTCGGAGTGTCTTAGATTCTTTTATTCTGAGCTGTTTTGCCATACTGCTACTCCCCTCCCAGGTGAGCAGGGACCCAGCAGCGCGTGGAGATGTGGCTGAATGCCTTTCTCTCTGCAGATTTTGTTCAGAGAAATTGGCAGAAGAGAAAGTCATACTTGCAGGGCCTTGGTGATTATGAGCCTGGCTGGTCCACCAGTTATTCTTTTAGCTTAAAAAAATGTATAAATATTTGAAGGCTCATCATTTGCTCCATACAGGGGTTTCTGTTAGTGCCAGGCAACTCATTCTTACTGGAATTCCACCAAATACTTCTGTAATATAGCTTATATACAAGACTACAAAGTCTTTGTGGTTTTGCCTTATATACTTCCCAAATACGTGAGTGTGTGCACGTGCATGTGTGTGTATATAGAGGCCAGAGAATACCTTCAGTCATTGTTTCTCAGGCTGTCCACTTTGGTTATTTTTTTTAAGATTATTATATTTTAATTGTGTGTGTGTGTAGTGTGTGTGTGTGTGTGTGTGTGTGTGTGTGTGTGTGTGTGTGTGTTTGAATGCATGCTACGTGTGTGCAGATGCCTTTAGAGGGTGTTGGATCCTCTGGAGCCAGAGTTACAGGTAGTTATAAACTGCTCAGCATAGGTGCTGGGCAGCTGAACTCAGATCCTCTAGAAGAGCCTCGAGTGTTCTTAACTGCTGAGCCATCTCCCAAGCCCACTTTGGTTATTTTTGATACTGAATCTCTCATTGTCTTGGAACTCCCCAAGTAGCTTAGGTGGCTGGCAGGGGTCCATCTGTTTCTGCTTTCCATGTTCTGGGATTACAAATGCATACCACCATGCCAGGCTTTTAAACAAATGCTCTGGGCATCAAACACAGTCCTCATGCTTGCATTCAAGTGCCATCCCAGCCACTTGTAATCTGATCAGCATATGATTCCTAAATGAATGCAACTCTTAGATGCTGCCAGCTGTTAATGAGGAGAAAGCTTCAATCATTTGAATGACCTCAATTAGCCTGTTTTACACCGAACAGTGCCACTCCAGGATTCATGTCCATTCATATCTCATGTGCAACCTCCAACTTAATATGCTGAAGTCTAGTCAATCTCTGTCAAATGGACGGGAACACCAAGCTAGACACGGGAAGTAGCTTGTCTGATTCACATGCATGGGTCTCAACGTGGGTTTCTTCCCTCTTGGGAAATAGGTTGTGTTAGTTAGCTGTCTGGTACTGTAACAAACACTGGAGGGAGATCAGCTTACAAAGAGAACATTTGCTAACTGTTGGGAAGCTTTGGCCCACGGCTGCAGTACTCTGGGTTGTGCCAGGGTGGTACATCACGATAGGCAGCAGCGCAGTGGGGCAGAGCGCCTCACCTCACAGCTTAGATGCCAAAGAGAAGGGAAGGAAGGAGCTAGAGCCCCAGCATCTCTTCCAGGGGCATTTCCGATGACTTGAAGACCTCCCAGGAGGCCCTACCTCTAAGGTTCCATGCCCTCCCAAGAATTCCATGGACAGGGGAAACCAAATTTTTAACACCCGGGCTTTGTGGGGGCAGTTTTCTCAACCCTAGCAGAAGATGAGATTAATAGCCTCAGATGTCTACCAGGGCCAATCCCGTGAGGCAAATGCGCAGGTGGGGAAGAGAACCCAGAGGGCCTGAGAAGAGCTGCTCTTACCAAATGTCTGTGGGGTTGGGGCGGTGAGCTCAGAAAGGTTCCCCCTCAAGAAGCCAAGGAACTGTGTTCTTATTTTTAAAAAGATTGTTTTTGTTGTTAATTTTGTGTATGGGTCAGAGTGTGGGTGTGTGCACACTAGTGCAGGCACCTGTGGAGGCCAGAGGCCTCTGATCACCTGGGGCTGGAGTTGCGGGTCACCCGAGGCACACGTTGGGAATGGAACTCAGGTCTTTCATAATAACAGTACTTGCTCTTAACTGATGAGCCATCTCTCCAAGTCTTCACATTTGTATTTAAAACCATGCTTTTAAAGGAGAGCAAATCAAAACTTTTTAAAGGCATCCTATGATCCCTTCTCTGTGTGTGTGTGTCTCTGTCTGT
This sequence comes from Mesocricetus auratus, assembly GCF_017639785.1. NCBI lineage: Eukaryota > Metazoa > Chordata > Mammalia > Rodentia > Cricetidae > Mesocricetus > Mesocricetus auratus. The sequence continues at coordinate 31,889,498 of NW_024429205.1, read as the reverse complement.
CTGTCTGTCTCTGTCTCTGTCTCTGTCTCTCTCTCTCTCTCTCTCTCACACACACACACACACACACAAATCCAGAAGAAAAATGAGCAATACCAAGTTTCCTTAGGCTTTGTCCATTTGTAGTGGCAGGGATGATAAGAATGTCCTGCTCAGTGAGCCTATAGCAGTAGCCAATCCAGTGTCTGTCTACTCTTGTTCGTCCTTCTATTCTGGGGTATGAAGGGAAAGGGTTTTTATTGCAGACATGAGAGGAAAAACAGCCAGAGACATCTGGAAGAGTCCAGAGCAGAGAGAGAGAGAGAGAGAGAGAGAGAGAGAGAGAGAGAGAGAGAGAAGAAAACTGGACATGGTCAAGGGTATTTGTGAGAGAAGGGAGAATAGCGGGTGATAGAGACTAGAGAAAGTATAGTGAGAGGAGCAAGATCAGGGAAGATAGATGATAGACTATAAATAGATGATTGGTAGACAGGTGAGATAGATAGATAGATAGATAGATGGATGGATGGATGGATGGATGGATGGATGGATGGATGGATGGATGAATGGACGGACGGACGGACAGACAGACAGACAAACAGACAGGAAACAGTGAGAATAGCAGGGTTACAATGAGAAGGAGTGGCTGTGGGGAGGGGAGCCCATGGGCTGGAGGGAGTTTAGGGTAGGGGAGGAGCTAAGGAGGTCTAGGATGCTAGCATGGACTCTGAAATGTGAACCGGGAACTTGTGATACTGAGGGAGCCTGGAGGCCGGCATGCACTTGAGTATGCCAATAGTATGCTGTATGTCCCTTCTGGGAGGGAAATGACTCCTTATGGCTGAGGGAACTAGTTTCACAAGTTTCTGGGGGATGCTGACTTTAACCACCCCAAATCCTCCTGTAGTCCAGGCTGAGCTCATTTCTGGGTATTTAGACTGTCTTTTGGGGTTTAGGGTATTGAAGTTTCCTTTGGACCTGACAGTTGGGAAGGAAGGAGAGGGTGGAAGGATGTCAAGGCAGAGAATTTTTTTCAACCAAAGTATTTAGTTTGTTAAGCAAACACTTATGCACCACCCTCCAAGTGACTGTGTATTCTTAGATAAGGAGGTCCTGACATGTTTCTGACAGGCTCGTGTCTGCCCAGATGGGGACACTGTTTTGGATTTCTGAGGATAGGGGGCATGGTTTCTGGATGTACGAAGGACATCAGGGGTAAGCTGCCTCGGTTCTGATCTGACCCTCCTTCCTATCTGCTTCTGGTATGAACAGCCACCTCACATGAGTGGGTGGGGGCACACCACATATGCGTTAGTGGAGGCCTGAGAGGTTGCACATCTTGGGCAGAACTAATAATAATAATAATAATAATAATAATAATAATAATAGATGTAGACAGAATTCAACCCAGGAAAGCTGATTCCAGGACGAGCGCTCTAAGTCTCTGTTTCAATTGCTTTGGCAATAAAAGTCAGAAAAGGCTTTTTCTGTTAAGTAGAGCTGTCTGCAAAACAGAGTGCAGAAAAGAATGCCAGAGCAACCCGAGCTTGCCCACAGTTAAACCTGGAAACTATGGGAAGGGATCTGGTTTTCTCTTTATCAAGTAACAGCACCCCTAGCCAGGTGAGCCCCAGCCTACGTGCGTTTTGTGATATTCTAGACAGGGAAGATGGCTACTAAAGCTGGAGGACACAGAGGAATGAGGTGCTAGCACGCCATAAAACATAATTAGACCCAGAGAGATGATTTTAAAGGTAAGAGGCAGACACAGTTGAAAGCATTTCCAGTTCTTAGTCATTGACAAAGCTGTGGAGTGGCGTGAGGACAAAAGGAGCATGCGTACTTCTGCCAGAAAGCTCTGCTCAGGGAGTTCCATGGTTCCACGTGGTGAACCTGCTCTCTTCCTTTCTTCCCCCACCCCCATTTGGCACTGATGGTGTGATAAAAATAAATTGCCGAAACTTGTTGGTTTTGGGCATTGATGTGGACCCACTGTGTTGGTGGGGGTTACCGTAGCAGATTGATAGGAGAGTGAACCTTGGATTTTCAAATTCAAGTGAGTTTCCTTGTGTGCATTTGTGTGTGCTGGGGCGGGGAGCAGGGTCCCTGAGAACGGCAGGCCTCTGGGTGGTGAAGGCTGGTCATAGAGTATGAGAATCTCAAGTTCCTGTATCTTTCAGTTCGGGTTTTCTTGGCAGGAATGACCTCAGAATAAAAAGCAGACAGGTGAACAAGGTTAGGTAGGGTTGTGGGACTAATGGGAAGGAAAAGCCTGGTGGGAAGAAATGTGGCAGGAGAGACAGCTGACCCGGATTAAGTTAATCTCTGTATCAGTTACGAAGCAGGTACTTTGGGATATGACACTGAAACCCTGGAGTAGCCGGAGATAGCTCAGGAAGTCTTATGGAGAAGGAATTAAGCTCCATACTTTTGGCCTGAGGGAGGAATTTAGAATGCACATTTAGTTGGTTCAAGGATTAGAAATAGCACATGCACTGTGTTTTCCTGTGCTGCACTCATGGCAGACATGACTAATCAATCACAATAAACTTTCCTATGAACTTGGAAAGGACAACCTCTATCAGTGGATCAACTTTTGTCAAGACCTCACCAGTTTCCTCTTCCTGATTGCTGCCATATTAGAGGCAAGATGCATAACATCTAGTTAAGTTTCCGGTGTCACACTTCTTAGTTTGAATCCCAGCTCTAGAGTCTTCTTGGTGATCACTGTTTGCTGAGTAGCTACATCAAGATTCAGTTTCTACTCCTGTGAAACTAGAGCGCAGCACCAGAATCTGCTTCACATTATTATAGTGGTGATGATGCTGTTGTGTGTATGTGTGTGAGTGTGAGAGAGTGTGTGTGTGAGAGACAGCGTGCGTGTGAGAGTATCTGTGTGAGTGTGTATGTGAGAGACTGTGTGTATATGAGATCCTCCTGCCTCTGCTTCCTGAGTGCAGGCATTACTGGCACAATTCCCATGCCTGACCCTCCCAAAGACCTTCCAAATGTATTGCAATCATCTCCTAGCAGGAAAACCTTCACACACACACACACACACACACACACACACACACACACACACACACGCGCACGCACGCACGCGCACACAGTCATATGTTTCATTCTTTCACCTCACAGCACTCCTTCCGGATAATTCCACATGTCTTTGTACTCACCTGGACCCACATGGCTTCCTCCACCTGTGAGTTCCTTCATGAAGCCCAGGGATTTATGCTTTCTTATCATTATCTGCCTGGAACCCAAGTGCCTGACACACAGTGAATGCCCAGTGTTCTGCTTTCTGTACCCAATAGAGGGACCATGGATTAGAGCTGTGCTCTGGAAATGTCACCCTGCTCATGGACTCAGGGATGCTGGGATAAGGTCAACCCTAGAAAGCAATTGGGAAGTTACCTTGGCCTTGAACTTCATAGGAGATGACTTTATAGTGGAGGAGGTTGACATGCTGAGCGAGGAGAGAGCTCAGCCTTAACACAACCCTGCTTAAGCGTCTCTCCCTCTTTCTCTTTTTGCAGCCGCTTCCTTCCTTTATGAAGATTTCCAAAGCAGAAGGAAGAAGGTGACTATAAATCAGAACTGCTTTTGCAAGCTGAGCCAAGGGAGGACATCTCATTCCTGAGCTAATCAGAAGTGGGCAGAGTCCCTCTGGCAAACCTTACCCTGTCTCCCACTAAGGCAGTTCCAGCTCTTGAAATGCCTCACCTTGCTCTGCCAACTTGCAGCACAAAATGCCCAGTAGGAGTGTCTTCTGAGCCCAGTGAATTAGCTGCAAGTGGAGAGGAACAGGCTTATTGAAGTCCTCAAAGCTGAAAGCAAGTTTTTGAATTGTGATGTGTCCTGCAGAGCGTTTTATGAATATGCAGAATCAAACAGGAACTAGCGGTAGCCAGAGGGAGCCACAGAAAGCCTTCTTGAAAATCCCAGCCAATGGAGGCAGGCCTTCCAACTCGTTAAAACATAACAGGCTGTTAGAGACACTTTGAAATGGGGCCTTCTACTGAGTAATAACCTGGGGTGGCGGTGTGTGGTGTGCCCCTCACCCCTTCCTTGGCTTTGTAGAAAGTGTCCAGGATTCCCATCAATGTTCTGAAGCAGGCATTGTTTCCAAAGGCTAAGCAAAGTGCAGGGGCAGCCCTGCTGTGGCTGTGTTAAAATCGGATTTGGGATCTGGGCTTTGAAAAGGCATGCCCCTCTTGTCTTCTGGGTGACCAGGCTAATCTCCAGGACTCAGTTACACATGTCAGTCTGATGGTCTCTACTCCACAGCACAACCCATATGCTTGCTGCTTTCGATGGTGATGACTCTGCTGCAATCCCCTTATTTAGTTTTAATTTTCTAATTTCAGTTTTAACTATGTAGGGTTTTTTTTGTAAGTATTTGTGAACTGTGAATGACTCCCTCTCCCCTCATGTCTTAAAGAGACTGTCTCTCCTTCCCCAAATGCTGAAGTACCCTCATGGAGGACTCAATTTGCAGATTTTCCAGCGAAATTAGGAGTCAAGGACCTGGGTTTGATCCCCAGCACTTAATGCTGGCACTGGAGGAAGGGAAGGAGGAACATCAGGGGTTCAAGGTCATTCTTGGTGAACATAGTGAGTCTGAGTCTAGCAGGGACTGTAGGAGATGCCTCCGACAAACCCTCCCATACTTGGGGTGGTTCCAGACATTGCCATCTCCTTGCCTGACATTCAAATCTTTCTTCATTTGCTAGGTCATGCAGATATCCTTTCTTACTTGACCTTCAAATCCACAGAAAGCTTTTACTTCCATTCCTCATGCAAATATAGAATGTTTCAGACACATGGAGAAAAATATAACTCCACTGTGTTATGATAGCGATGCGAGGGGGACCCTGGCATAATCCGTGGCGGGTGAGAGACAAATATGCCACACAGGCAGAATTTATATGGGAAGCTTTATTGGGGTGAGGGAAGGGAGTGAAGGAAGGGGAGAGAGAGGGGGGAGAAGAGAGAAGAACGGAACTGAGTTAATGATGGTTTTGTCTGTTCCTTGCTATTGCAGGGACTGTGGGAGAGACAGCTGCATGAACTGGAGGGGGCATGGCCGCACAAGGTCGAGTCAGCCGAGCTGGTTTCTTCAGCACAGGTCTTGAAAGCAAGAAGGCTCAGACTTTGAAGTCCCAAAGACTGTGCTGGGTCTGTCTTTCTTTCTGTTCTTTCAGTGAAGTGTTGACAGATTGAGTGCTGACGGACAGCTCACTGCCACCTCGCCTCTGGTTTGCCAGGTGATGGAATCTGACAAGCTGCCAGCATTTTGTAAAACATGGTGGTCCTTGGTGTGTGTGTGTGTGTGTGTGTGTGTGTGTGTGTGTGTGTGTGTGTGTGTGTGTGTGTCTTGGGAGACTGTGTGGGAATGCAGTGTGCTGAGGCTTGGTGCCTGATCAGGCTGGGCCTGTTTCTTCATTGCTTGTCTTTTCAGATAAACTGATTTTACTGATTTTGTTGTTTCAATCTGAATGTTACCTGTGTTCCCAGGCAAACCCCATATTAAGATACTTGATTCATAATTCATTTTGGATGGTCCTGAAAAGTGTCAGTCTGTCCTTTCTTCCTCTCTTCCCTTCTTTCTTTTCTCCTCTTTCCCTTTATTCTATTTTTTCTTTCTCTCCCTTTCTCATTCATTAATCTCTGCTCCCCCCCCCCACTATCTTTTCTCTGTCCATCTTTCCAGGATCTCACAATGTAGTCCTGTTCTGCCGTTGACCAATGCCAAGCTTCACCTTAAATCTTCCAAGTGGTGGGATTATAGGATAAGCTACTGTGCCTGACTTAAAAAGGAATTCATTTTGAGATACAAGTTGTGGCATCTCCTTGGTACCACGGATAACAGCTTAAGGAGCTCAATGTTTGAGCATCCCATAAACAAAGACTGGCTTCTAATGTGTGTATAGGTGTGTTCACATAGACAAACCTGTGCATGCATTCATATGTGGACTAAGAACAATTTCAACTCTTGCTCCAAAGGCTCTCTACTTTGCTATTTTGTGTGTGTTATATATATATATATATATATATATATATATATATATATATATATATATACAGATTTACCCTGGTATCTGGGGCTTATTGATTAGGCTAGGTGGGCTAGCCATTGAGCCCTGTAGAGCTACCCATTTCCTCCTCCTCTGTGTTACAAGGGTGAATTTGCTGTCTTTACCATGGATTCTAGGGATAGAACTTGGATCCTTGTGTTTGAAAGGCAAACAGTTTACCTACAGAGTCATCTCTGCAGCCCAGTACATTTTTAGAAGCATTGTTAAGAAATGAAAAAGAGTTTGTGAAGGGGACGCTCTAATCATAAATATTTACTGTCTAATCAGCTGAACATGCTCTCTAGCCTGTGGTTATGACATATACCTGAATCAGTCTGCTTGTGTATGAGAGGCCACTCAGCTACTCACTGGCCCAGTGACTTTGGGAAAATGGCTTTGCCTCTCAGAATCTTCATCTGCAAAATGGAATTTTTAATAGCACTTGCCTCCTGGGATTGATGTGGAATTAAATTAGTTCCTGGCTATGAAGTCTCAGGCCAGTGTGTGGGACATTGTAAGGGCAATGTGAGTAGTCTCGTTTCTCTACCTAGTCACTGTGCAAATTGGAAGACATGGGCCTAAGCTTCTTTTGCGCTGTATTGACTAAGCAGGATCACTGTCATGTTGGCTTCAAGCTTCGGGTTTGTTTAGTCCCCGGTGCACAAGGTACTGTGTTCTGTCTTAATTGCAGGTAGAAGTGGATCTATATAGGTACAAAGATATTGTCGAGAAATTCAGGCTGGCGTATGATCAGCGAAACAGCAGGTGGAATGAGACCTGTTCTAGCCTCCCCAGCTTCAGTGAGCCATTTGACTGTTCCTGGTCCTCTCAAGCTCCTGCAGGAGCCTGCTTGGTTTCCTAGCAAAGGAAGAGGCAGCAGCTGTTACCAAGGCGCAGTCTTCATGCAACTGCTGCCCCTCCTGACTACTGAGTCACCACATCGGTCTGTCAGCATGCTGAGCTGAGAGTGAAGAGCGGAAGATACCAACTCAGGAATGAAGATCACTTTGTCATTCTCTGATGTGATGAAGTGTTGGCTCTCCACCACTGTCATAAAAATACCTGAGAGTGTGGGGACACCAGACCTTGAGCAGAAACCCACTTCCCCTTCGGCCTGGGAGCAGGCAGCTGTGAGATAATGTTTACTGAAAACAATTCAGTGCTATAAAGCTCTTGATAGGGCTCAGATAAGGGCTTGCTCACTGAAACACCATGACTTTGACACCCCCTACGGCTAGATGCTTCTTCCTGTCCCCCCTGCTGTGTCTCCCCGATTCTGGGGCTGGAGATTAAACCACCAGCCAGGAGGGTGAGAAGTCTGGAAAGAACTGTATGTAGATGGATGGCAGAAGTCCTTAAAAAGGGAAGCAGTTTTTTTTTTTTTCTTGGAGAGACTGTTCTCCTAAGTGGACTTGGAGGCTCCTCCTAAGCTGACTTGGGAAGCATAAAGTTTTCTTAAAGCAACTGACCGGTCTCTGTGTCATCTATCCCGACCACCTCGCTACATTCTTGGATGCAGGCTGCACAGCAGGTGCGACAGAGAGAAGCAACGTAGGATGAGGATGGATTTATTTCAGCTTGTGGTTTCAGAGGTCTGTGTCTGCAGTTCCTTGGCCCCATCACTGTGTGGAGTAACCTGCAGAGGTCGGAGGAGAGCATTGGATACCTTGGAGCTAGAGTTAAGTGGCAGAGCATCATGAGGAGGAGGGCACAGTGGAACACTGGGGCTTCCCTCATGCTTGGTAGGACACAGTGGGAGAAACACCAGTACCCTTCAAAGGCAAATCTAAGTGACCTGTTTTCTCCAGCAAGACTCCACTTGTGTCTCTACTGCCCAGTGCCATCACACTACAAGCCTATCAGTGGAACCTTCATGGTCCATTCATGTCCCAAGAATCCTGCCTCAGCATATGAGCCTTTGGAAGACAGTTCACATTCTAACCATAAGAACCTGATGCTGGGGGTTTCTGAACAGGTTCGAGTGGACTGATCAAGGCCACTGTTACTGGGACTTGGACATGTATTTCTCTTAAGGTCATTAAATCTTCTTTTAAAAAAATTAGCTCCTCTTAAAATTTTTCTCTTGTTTGAGAATTTCATATAGCCATACAGTGGAATGTAATTATTTGTAGTTCCCGTTTACCACCTCTAACTCACTTCACATCCCCAGCAACATGCCTCTGTCCCTCTCTCCCAGCTTGATATCTTTTATTTTTGATACCAACTAAGTGCAGTAAATCATGCCTTATGTGTATGAGTGCAGGACAAAATAAATAATTTCATTTATCTATTTATTCATAGTGTGTGTGTGTGTGTGTGTGTGTCTATGTACACCTGTGCCAGGTTACCCATGTGGATGTCAGAGGACAACTTTCAGGAGCCAGTTAGTTTCTCTTGCCTTTTGGGGCCTGAGGATCAAACTCTGGTCCAGCTTGGAGGCAGGCACTTTTATCTGCTACACCATCTCCCCAGAGTACCATTGAGCCTTCTTGAGCTTCACCTTTCTTTGTCTGGGAAACAACAATGGTCCCTCCTGTCTCCTGCAGCTAGTGGGAGGATTATAGGTGAGTGCTATAAAGCTCAGGCTGGAAAATTACCTCCTGCAAGCTAGGACTGGTTATTTGTTTTGTGGATTTATTTATATTGTCTCACTGACTGGAACTCATGAAGACCAGACTCTCTGTGAAGTCACAAAGCTCTGCCTACTCATGCCTCTCAAGTGCTTAAATTAAAAATGTGTGCAACCATCTAGTTATTTATTATTTATTAAGTTTTTGTGTGTGAGATAAGGTCTCACACACCCCAGGGCAGTCTCTAACTCTCTATATGGCTAAGGTTGACCTTGGATTGTTGATGCCCCTGCCTTCATACCCCCACCCCTCCCCTCAGAGTACTGAGATTACAGGTGTGCACCACCATGTTGAGTTTATGCAGTGCTGGGGGTAGAGCCTAGAGCTTCATGCTTGCAGGGTCAGCACTCATGTACGCCAGGTCAGCACTCACTCATGCATGCTGGGTCAGCACTTATCCAACTGAGCTATGCACCAATCCCAAGCTTTAAAACTATTTTAAGTGACTGAAAAAATTAAAGAGAAATCATGTCATGAAATAATGAAATCCTAAATTCAGTGTCCATAATTGAGCTTTGATGAAGACAGGCACACTCATCCCTTTATAGATCATCTATGGTGACCTTCCTGTGACAGTGGCTGAGGAGAGTGTGAGAGAGAATGTTTGATGACACTTTATTTTAATAAAATATTTTTTACTTTTATTTATGTATCTGTCTGTCTGTCTGTCTGTCTGTCTGCTTGTGAATATGCTATATATGTTGCAGTGCCTGCAGAGGCCAGAAGCAGACATTGGATCCCCTGAAGCTGGAGTTAACAGGCAGTTGTGAGCTGCCCAGTATGGAAGCTGGTGTGGAGCATTGGCACTCTGAGCTGCTAAGCCTTCTGCAACCCCTAATACTCTGCAGGCATTTTCTTGATGACTTGTTAGTGAAGACTACTGTAAAGTATGACTTTGGGTTGGGGTTCCCAGAAGGGAAGTCTTTGAGAAAAAGTTTGGGGGTCCTTTTGGGGGAGTTACTATATGAAACACCACTGAAACATAATTTGGAGGGAAAGTTAGTGAAGGATGTTATGCAGATGGGTCACTAGGGTTTAATTCCATCAGGAAGTCATGGTAATGAGAGCAGAGCACAGTGGGGGGTGGGGTGCTTTTTCCTGGACTCAGCAGTCACCTGTTGGTGCTTCTCTGGGAAAGATCAGCATGGACTCCAGCATTTTTAGGAATAAGTAGATTCCCTACCACATTGTAAGGGCTCTGTGCATATTACTAGATATTAATACAAATGTGAGAAGGCTGTCAACTATGGAAACTGCATTGTATGTTAATGGAGTAAGACCCCTGTGACCTTGGGCAAACACTTAACTCCTCTGAACCTCAGTAAGTTGGTAGTCAGGGTAAAATGAGATAATACTTGGCAGAAAGTGAGGATCCCATAAATTTTAATCATTATTAATACTTACTGGATTGGACTATATTCACACAGTGAGTTGGATTCATAAAACTTTTATGAAAATTGTGTCTGTTTCTCTTAAGAATCCCTGAGTATGTAATAAGATTCTGTAATTAAAATATTCAAGACATCTGAGAGCCAAAGAAGTCAAATATTAATGAATTAAGAGAGGAGAACATGGACTGTCGGTGCTGTTCTGTGGGCGTGTTACTGAGGTGCTTGGGTGCTTGTGTCTGAGCATAAAAATGTCCCAGTACTTAATTAGTTCCCTAGGTCTCTACTTAATAGCTCATTTTTATGGAAGTGACAAGACTCAGGACACCCTTGATGTCCTTGAGAACTTTTAATCCAATTTAGTTCAGCAAACCGAAGTCTCAGTGCACATGTTCTAGTCATTGTTTTAGGTGGAGACATGGTCCTGGTCATGGCAAGGACTCCAGTATTTCCACAACCTTAATCTACCTGCCTGGATTAGTTACTCTCCATAACTGAAAGGAAGAACTCAGCAGAGAGAGATTTATGTTGGCCCATGGCTTCAGGGATTCAGTCCACGGTCACTTGGACAGAAAGTCATAGTAGCAAGAGGAAAACTGTTTACTAAAAATGGGAAGCAGAAATGCCTACTCCCAGTTGTTAGGAATACCACAAAGATCACATCACACAACAGATCTCATGCAAGAGACTTATTGGGAATGTGTGAAGGAGACCCCTGAAAAGTGGGGGGCTTCCTCCCAGACCCTGGATTAAGCACAAATCACATGTTTCCACAGAGAAACCCTTTATTAGGCAGGAAAGAGAAGTTAAAGTGGCTGCCTTCTGACTCAGGCAGAAAACAGTAGTGAATGACCTTGCAGTTGTGATTTATTTTTTTTAATTTAAATTAAAAACAATCTTATTTTACATACCAATCTCAGTTTCCTCTCCCTCCCATCCTCCCATTCCCCCTCCACCACATCCGCTCCTCACATCATTTGGGATAGGGCCTAGGCCCCCCCCTCCTGTATCTAGGCTGAGAATATATCCCTCCATAGGAAATGGGCTCCAAAAAGTCAGTTCATGCACTAGGGATAAATACTGGTTCCACTGCCAGCAGTCCCATAGACTGCCCAAGCCCCCCAGCTGACACCCACATTCAAGGAGCTTAGTTCGGGAGGTTTCCCAGCTGTCAGAGATGGCTCAGCCATTACAGGTATGATTTTTAGAATGAGCAAAAGGCAAGGTCTGTGTTAGAATGGGCTAGGATGCTATGGCAAGGGAGATAGGGGAAAAGGGAGAAGGGGAAGGGGACAAGAGAAAAGGGGAAGGGGCATTTGTTCTTGAGGGACAAAGGACTTCCTCTGGATAAAGGGGAGACAGATGTGGCACATAGGTGAATGCTAGTTTGTAAAGGTAAAGGGGAAACCCCATATTAGGATGAGGTGTTTAATTTTAATTGGGCTTGTTAATTAGGTGAACCAAAGGGGGTTGTTCATTGCTGGACCTTGGTAGTCAGTCTTGGGAGGAGGAAGTGGCCAAATAAGGGAATAGACCTTGGTGGCTAGCTTTAGGGATGTAATCTAATGCTTTTTAGCAAGGCAGAGAAGGGCATATTCTGCCAGAGCCATGCTCACCATGCTAAAGCTGGCCAAAGCCCCTTGAGAGGGGCCAAGAAAGGCCTCTTCTGACTAGGGATGGAAAAGAAACTGGGTAGCCATGAAGGCTTGGGCTTTATAAAGGGTACATGACTCAAGGTGACAGTGGAAATATATGGAATCTGGCAGTAGCTGCTGATGTGGCCACTGGTGCTGAGTGCCTGAAGGGACTCATCTGGTTCTGAATGTGGGTGGTTCTTGGTTTACCTACACCAGTGATCTGCTTCTTCTAGCTAAGTACCATATCCTGAAGTTTCTAGAACCTACCCTAATAGTGCCAATAGCTGGAGACCCAGCTCAAAACACTTGAGCCCCATCTCTCTCTCTCCATGAACACATTAGGCCACTTCTGCTACAGGACAGAAGAGGGAGGGTTACCCTGAACATCAGTGTATCAGTGATGTTATTCCCTCAGTGGTGACAGGATTTAGATCTAGAGCAATGAGATAGTTTGGATAAAAAAGGAAAAGATAAGCAGTGGAGGCAGAATGGGAAAGAGGAGAGTCTGGTACTAGGGCTGAAACTCCAGAGCAGGGTTGACTTGGCTCCATCTTACAATCAGAACTTGATTGCGTCAAGAACCAGGAGCCTCTGGTATCTGGGAGTAGAAAGCACAGTTCTGTTAAATGCTCTACTGGGAACTGGAGCTCAGTGCATTAAGTGCTGGACTGAGTTTGATCACAGCATCTATGACAGAGTCAGGTGCAGCAGCATATGCTGTGATCCTCATCATAGTGAGGCTTTCTCTGTCCCACCAGCCAGCTCCCAAATGATGACACAGAGACTTCTTAATTATGAAATCTGGGCCTTAGCTTAGACTTGTCCCATTAGCTCTTACAACTTAAATACTCACATTAATCTACGTTTTGTCTCCTGGCTCTTTATTTTTCTTTCATTCTGTATGTCCAACTCCCATGTCTCATTGGAGTCTCTCTTGCATGCCTAGAATCATCCTGAGTTCCTCTCTTTTCCCCAGACGTAATATGTGGGGACAACAGACCTTGGGCAGAGACCCACTTCCCCATCAGCTTGGGAGTAGGCAGCTATAAGACAATGTTTACTAAAAACATGTTTACTAAAAACAATACAATGCCCGGGGCAATAAGTTCCTGAAAAGGGCGTGCCCACGGGAACCGCCTTGTCCTTGACCTTTTCCAAAGACTCTAACTGCCTCTTTCTAGTCACCCATCTCCGCCTCTGGTGTCAGGGTAAATAATAACCAGCCAGAGTAGCAATAAAAGAGAGCCTTCTTGAGGAACCTTGGGGTCTCTGTGTTGTCAATCCCTGACACCCTCCGCACATTCTCAGACACAGGCTGCTCAGTGGGCGCAGCAGTCATGCTTATCTCTCCTGCCTAGCTATTGACCATTGGCTTTTTATTGTACCAATCACAGCAACACATCTTTACAGTGTACAAATATCCCACAATACCCAACGTCAGGGGAGGCAGATATAGGAGCATCTTAGGGGCTTGCTCAGTCAGTCAGCCAAGCCAAATTAGAGAGGTCCCAGTTCAGTGAGAGACCCTACCACAAAAAAGTAATTGATGTCAATTTCTAACCTTCACACAACCCTCCCACCTGTCCCCATCTGTTCTTATCGAAGCATGAAGGATGTACATGGAGAATAGTACAAAGCAGGAAGGAGACTATGTCAGCTCCAGGTAAAGGCTGGAGTTAGACAGGCTTTGGAGAAACCAGAAGTATGGGCCTGGGACAGTCTGAGTGTATGATAATAATCTTTTTCCTTGCTGGCAGAGATGGGGAATAAAGTCCTGGGTTGGATGAAATGATGTGTTACAATTTTTTAAATCAAGGCTGCTTATGTTCAAGACAGCTTTCCCCTGTCTATCAGATGTGGTTTTCTTTGAATAGTGGTCAGTCTTTGAGGAAGAGTGCTTGTCTTTTCAGGGAACTAGTGCTTGTGTCTTCACACTTTTGCATGAATTCATGAGGGCAATAGACAGCGAGAAGACATAAGGAAGGGAGAGGGGGAAAGCAGCATCTATAGGGGCTCAGGGAGACTCACTGGGGATAAGGGTATGAGCATATACAAAGTGGTCAGTAATTGCTTAAAGTTCAGTGGCACCAAGTAATCCAAAGTCGGGTAGTTACCAGTTTTTCTATCAATACCCCAAGAAGAAACACTGAACCCACTAAATGAGTATATTGGTCCCCTCTATATGGTTCCCTAGGGACCTGTCTGTTTCTTGTCTCTGAATTTCCCTATTCTAAACATTGCATGTAAGTAGAGTCACAGATGGTGTGGTGTAGTGTGGTGTGGTGTGGGTGCTATGGTGGTGGTGGTGGTGGTGGTGTGTGTGTGTGTGTGTGTGTGTGTGTCTGACTTCTCAGTTAACCTTGAGGGAACTTGAAAGCATTGTAGGAGGTGAGTCTATGCATGCTCTGTCTCACTGCAAGGCCTTCTCATTGCTCTTCTTTGCCTGGACCACTTTTTCCTCCTCAGCTAATTTAAAATGTCTCTTCCAACATTGCCTCCTCACAGGACACTTCGCTTAGAGGGTTGGGCAAGAGCCAAGAGAACCAAAGGCCTCAAGAGAATACCCTTGGGCTATGAGGAAAAGGGAAGTTGCCCAAGAACATTGTCCACAAACGTCTAACGAGTCTATCCCTGTGTCTCTGCTTTATTTTATTTTATTTTTGGAGGTGGTTCTTGCACAGTCTGAAATTCTGATACCAAGAAACTGGTTTTGGGAGGGGGGGATGACAATTTCTTGGGCTATATTTTATTTTTCTTTTCTTTTTTTTTTTTGGTTTTACGAGACAGGGTTTCTCTGTATTATTTTGGAGGCTGTCGGTCCAGCCTAGCCTCAAACTCACAGAGATCCGCCTGCCTCTGCCTCCCGAGTGCTGGGATTAAAGGTGTGCGCCACCACCACCCGGCTCTTGGGCTATATTTTAAGATACAGACTTTATTATTGTCTTAGTTATGGGTTCTATTGTTGTAAAGAGACACCACGACCATGGCAGCTCGTATAAAGGGAAACATTTAATTGGGGCTAGCTTACTGTTTCAGAGGTTTAGTCCATTATTGCAATGTCAGGAAGCATAGCAGTGTACAGGCAGATATGGAGCTGGAGAGGGAGCTGAGAGTTTAACGTCTTGATCTGCAGGCAGCAGAAGGAACCTGTGTCCTACACTGGGCATAGCTTGGGCACTGGTGACCTCAAAGTCTATCCCCATAGTGACACACTTCCTCCAACAGGGTCACACCTCCTTCAAGAAGCCACACCTCCCTATGGGAGCCATTTTCTTTCAAACCACCACAATTATTAGCCACCAAACACTTAGTCTGTTACAGTTGCAGACTGACCCTAAGATAAAGGGCCTGCAGTATCCCCAAGGGCATTGCATGAAGGGAAACATCAGAGTTGGCTGCAAAGCAAGATAGAGGGAGGGGGAAACGTGGCCAAAAGCCTTGGTTGTATTTTCCATGGGGAAGGAGGAACAAGGCAGAATGAGCACAGTGCTGAGCATTATGAATGATTTGCGGTGGGTGGGTAGGGGTCCCTAAGTACTATTACTTGGATAGCAGAGGATTGTAGCTCCATACAGAAGGGTGTCCTGCTGTGGAATTCCATCTTACTCCAGCCAGAATGGCTGACATGAGGAAAGCAAATCACAAATGCTGGCCAGGATCTGGTCCAGGGCAGAGGAAGCTGGTATAGCTATTATAGAAGTCAGTTTAGCAGTTTCCTGAGAAATAAAAATATGAATTGCCCTATGACCCAGCTATACCACTCCTAGGTAAATACCCAAAGACGCAATACCCACACATCAAGCTCATTGCTGCTCTGTTTACAACAGCTAGGAAAAGAAATCAATTCAGGTGTCTATCAACTGAGAAACAGATAGTGAAAATATGTGTACCTAATGGGATTTTATTTAGCTGCAGATCAAATCATGAAGTTTACAGGAATTTCATGGGTAGAACGGGAATATACTAAATGAAGTAACTCAGGCCCACTGCTCATCTGCTCTCACGTGCAGAGCCGGGTCTCGAACTGTCCCATCTCCATCTGTGTGGGAGTGAATGTGTGCAGAGACCAGCAAACCACACAGGGCTGTGAGAGGACAGCAAGGAGGCTGAAAGTGGGAAGGTGGAATTGCAAGTGTGTGAGGGACTACCGAGACAGGGAGGAAGGAGTGGGTGGTGGGAGGCAACAAGAACTAAGTATTATGAAAATACCATTTAAAAACCTGCTACTTTGAATATTAATTAAAAAGCAAACAAATCTGTTTTCTTTCACCTACCAAGGTTCTGGGAACTCCAGGTTGCTATGGAGCACTTTGTAACACAGAGCTGACACTTGTCAAGCCTTACCTGATGGGCAAGCCTGTAATCCCAACTTCTTAGGAGCTTAAGAAAGGATGATTGCAAGTTAGAAAACTATCTGTGCTACAGAGTGAGTTCCAGGCTAACCTGGGCAACTGAGTGAAACTCTGATTAAAAAAGAAAACAACAACAACAACAAGCTGCTGAGATGTCCTCAAGGGCAAAGGGACTTATTGCCAAGTGTAATGACCAGAGTGTGATCTCTGTGTCCCATATCATGGAAGGAGAAAATGACTAACTTCAACAACTTGTCCTCTGACTTCCTCATATGTACCTACATCCAACAAAAAAATGGAGAGAGAGAGAAAGAGAAAGAGAGAGAGAGAGAGAGAGAGAGAGAGCTCATAAAGTTAGCCGAGCACTAACATGCATAGATTAGTGGATTGCTTTCTGTTCTAAAAAAATAAAAATAAAATAAGATTACTGGGATGATAGCTCAGTGGGAGATCAGTTACCATATGTGCAAGGTCCTGAGTTCCAGTCCAAGCACCATACACACAACATACATGCACACACAGGAGCACACACATACACTCACTCGCATGCATGTGCACTCTCTCTCTCTCTCTCTCTCTCTCTCTCTCACACACACACACACACACACATACACAGAGTTAGAATTCATGCTACATTAAACATCTTTACAATCATATTCATGTTATTTTCCCTCTATGGGTCCTTATCTGTTGAGAATGATATTTAACCATAGCAAATGCTGTTAGAAAGGAAACTGGTTAGGATTTGTGCCTCTTATTTTTACTCCAGGGAGGAGGCTGCAGGAATATGGCAAAGGGGAAACTCAGATAATGGGTCCTTCCTATTTGATGACAAATAGTATCGAACAATGAACTCTTGCATGCACACTATTGACTAGGTAAGACTTCAGTGTCCATTATTTTCACTACTGTTTATGCATATATGAATTTATGTTTGTGTGAGAGAGAATTTTCGAGTTAGAAGGGAAGAGTATAGGGAAGGCTCTGGGATAGGAAACTTCAGAGAGTAAAGTGGGGTGGGTGAGCAGTGTGCACTACCCATATAGGCAGCCATTCCTCAATCCCAGCAGAGCTTGGCTTTGAGGGAATGCTACATTGTCTCTTTATTAGTCAGCCATTCCTCAGTCTCAGCAGAGCTTGGCTTTGAGGGAATGCTACATTGTCTCTTTATTAGTCCACGTTCAATCTTCATGGCAATGAACATGGCAGCATGCAGGCAGACATGGTCCTAGAGAAGTATCAGAGAACTCTACATCTGGATGTGTAAGCAGCAAGAAGGGAGAGAAAAACACTGGGCCTGGCCTGGGCTTCTGAAACCTCAAAGCATATATATATATCTTTCTACATCTATCTATCTATCTATCTATCTATCTATCTATCTATCTATCTATCTATCTATGGTTTTTTGAGACAGGGTTTCTCTGTGTAGCCTTGGAGCCTATCCTGGCACTCGCTCTGTAGCCCAGGCTGGCCTTGAAATCACAGAGATCCGCCTGCCTCTGTCTCCTGAGTGCTGGGATTAAAGGTGTGTGCGACTACCACCAAGCTTTTGTGTATGTTTTTAAGGATTTGTTTTTATGTATTTTTTCTATTTTTTATTTATATTAGAAACAAGCTTGTTTTACATGTCAATCCCAGTTCCCTCTCCTTCCCCTACTCCCCTGACCCCCACTAACCCCCTATCCCACCCCATTTCTGCTTCCCAGGGAGGGTGAGGCCTTCCATGGAGGATCTTCAAAGTCTGTCACATCATTTGGAGCAGGGCCTAGGCCCTCCCTTGTGTGTCTAAACTGATAGAGTATCTCTCTATGTAGAATGGGCTCCCAAAGTCCATTCATATGTTAGGGATAAATACTGATCTACTATCAGAGGCCCCACAGATTGCTGAGGCCTCATCAATGACACCTATGTTTAGGGGGTCTGGATCAGTCCTATGCTGGTTTCACAGCTATCAGTCTGGGGTCTATGAACTCCCTTATTCAGGTTAGCTGTTTCTGAGGTATTCACCAGTCTGGTCTTGACCTCTTTGTTCATCACTCCTCCCTCTCTGCAACTGGGTTCCAGGAGTTCAGTTCAGTGTTTAGCTGTGGATCTCTGCTGCTTCCATCAGCTACTGGATGAAGGCTCTAGGATGGCATATAAGGTAGTGATCAATCCTATTATCAGAGGAGGTAATTTAAGGTAGCCTTAGATTGTTAGTTGGTGTCATTCTTGTAGATCTCTGGACATTTCCCTAGTACCAGACTTCTCTTCCAACCTATAATGGTTTCCTCTATTATGGTATCTTACCTTGCTCTCCTCTATTCTTCCCATGACTCAAACTTCCTGCTCCCTCATGTCCACTTCTCCCTTCTTCTTCTTCCCTTCTCTTTCTCCTAGCTCCCTCTCCCCTCCACCCATGCTCCCCATTTGCCCAGGAGATCTTGTCCCTTTCTCCTTCTCCAGGGGATTGTTATGTCTCTCATAGGATACTCCTTGTTTCCTAGCTTCTCTGACGGTATGGATTGTAGGCTGGTAATCCTTTGCTCTATGTCTAAAATCCATATATGAATGAGCACATACCATGTTTGTCTTTTTGTGACTGAGTTACCTCGCTCAGGATGGTTTCTTCTAGTTCCATTCATTGGCCTGCGAATTTCAAGATTCCATTGGTTTTTTTTTCTGCTGAATAGTACTCCATTGTGTAAATATACCACATTTTCTCTGTCCAATCTTCAGTTGAGGGGCATCTGGGTTGCTTCCAAGTTCTGGCTATTACAGATAATGCTACTAAGAACATAGTTGAACAGATGTCCTTGTTGTATGAATGTGCATATTTTGGGTATATGCCTGAGAGTGGAATTGCTGGGTCCTGTGGAAAACTGATTTCCATTTTCCTGAGGAACTGTCATACTGATTTCCAAAGCGGCTGTATGAGTTGGCACTCCCACCAGCAATGGAGGAGTGTTCCCTTTTCTCCACGTCCTCTCCAGCATAAACTGTCATTGGTGTTTTTGATTGTAGACATTCTGAAAGGAGTAAGATGGTATCTTGTTTTGATTTGCATTTACCTAATGTCTAAGGATATTGAGCCCTTTCTTAAGTGTCTATCAGCCATTCTAGACTCTTCTATTGAGAATTCTCTATTTAGTTTGTTACCCCACTTTTTAACTGAATTATTTGGTGTTTTGGAGACTAGCTTCTTGAGTTCTTTGTAAATTCTGGAGATAAGTCCTCTGTCAGATGTGGGGTTGGTGAATATCTTTTCCCATTCTGTGGGTTTTCTTGTTAA
Organism: Mesocricetus auratus; assembly: GCF_017639785.1. Lineage (NCBI taxonomy): Eukaryota > Metazoa > Chordata > Mammalia > Rodentia > Cricetidae > Mesocricetus > Mesocricetus auratus. The sequence goes on along the minus strand of NW_024429205.1, from coordinate 31,870,164 downwards.
CTATGTCCTTTGCCTTACCTAAGCTTCTCAGATTCAGGAGTTCCCATTTATTAATTGTCGATCTCAGTGTCTGTGCTACTGGTGTTATGTTCAGGAAGTGGTCTCCTGTACCTATTCATTCAAAGTTACTTCCCACTTTCTCTTCTAAGAGGTTCAGTGTGGCTGGATATATGTTGAGGTCTTTGATCCATTTGGGCTTAAGTTTTATGCATGGTGATAGATGCCAGCATCTAGTTATGCCAGCACCATTTGTTGAAGGTGCTTTCTTTTTACAACTGTATAATTTTAGCTTAGTTATCAAAAATCAGGTGTTGGCAGGTGTGTGGGTTAATATTTGGGTTTTCAATTAAATTCCATTGGTCTACCTGCCTATTTTTGTGCCAATACCAAGCTGTTTTCAGGACTATAGCTCTATAATAGAACTTGAAGTCAGGGATAGTGATGCCTCCGGAAGTCCTCTTATTGTACAGGGTTGTTTTGGCTATCCTGAGTCTTTTGTTTTTCCATATAAAGTTGATTATTCTTCTTTCAAGGCCCGTAAAAACTGTGACAATATTTTGATGGGAATTGCATAGAATCTGTAGACTGCTTTTGGCAAGATTGCCATTTTTACTGTGTTGATCCTACCTATCCAAGAGTATGGGAGATCTTTCCATTTTCTTGTATCTTCTTCAATTTATTTTTTTAAAGACTCAAAGTTCTTGCTATACAGCTCTTTCACTTGTTTTGCCAGGGTTACCCCCAAGATATTTTATGTTGTTTTTGGGTATTGTAAAGGGTGCTTTTCTTTCTCAGTCCATTTATCATCTGTATATAGTAGGGCTACTGAATTTTTTTAGTTAATCTTATATCCTGCCACTTTGCTGAAGGTGTTTATCACCTATAGGAGTTCCCTGGTAGAGTTTTTCGGGTCACTTATGTAAACTATCATATCATCTGCTAATTGTGAAAATTTGACTTTTTCCTTTCCAATTTGTATCCCCTTGATCTCCTTTTGTTGTATCATTGCTCTAGTTAAAACTTTAAGTACAATATTGAAGAGATATGGAGTGGACATCCTTGTCTTGTTCCTGATTTTAGAAGAATCCCATTGATTTTTCTGTCCATTTAGTTTGATGTTGGTTTAGTGTATATTGCTTTTATTATGTTCAGGTATGTTCCTGTTATCCCTGATCTCTCCAAGACCTTTATCATGAAGGGGTGTTGGATTCTTTTCAAAGGCTTTTTCAGCATCTAGTGTTTTTCCTTTGACAGTTTGTTTATGGTGGATTCCATTGACAGATTTTCATATGTTGAACCATCCCTGTATCCCTGGGATGAAGCCTACTTGATCATGATCCATTTCTCTGATGTGTTTTTGGATTCCATTTGCCAGTATTTTATTGAGTATTTTTGCATCAATGTTCATGAGGGATATTGGTCTATAGTTCTCTTTCTTAGTTGTGTCTTTGTGTGGCTTGTGTACCAAAGTAATTTTAGCCTCTTAAAAAGAGTTTGAAAATGAACATTCTGCTTCTATTGTGTGGAACACTTTGAGGAGTATTGGTATTAACTCTTCTTTGAATTTCTGGTAGAATTCTGCACTGAAGCCATCTGGCCCTGGGCTACTTTTGGTTGGGAGACTTTTGATAACTGCTTCTATTTCCTTAGGGATTATAGGTCTGTTTAAATTGCTTTTCTATTTTTGATTTAACTTTGGTAAGTGATGTCTATACAGATAATTGTCTATTTCCTTCAAATTTTCGAATTTTGTGGCATACAGGTTTTCAAAGTATGACCTGACGATTCTCTGTATTTCCTCAGTGTCTGTTGTTATGTGCCCCTTTTCATTTCTGATTTTGTTAATTTGTATGTTCTCTCTCTGCCTTTTGGTTAGTTTGGATCCAGCTCTTTGTTACATTGATTCTTTGTTTCCACTTTATTGATTTCAGCCCTCAGTTTGATTACTTCGCTTTCAGTTGTGCTGTTAAATCTCTAGTGTGACTATTCTCCAGTTTCTTCATGTGGGCACTTAGTACTATGAACTTTCCTCTAGTACCGCTTTCAAAGTATCCCACAAGTTTGGGTACATCCTGGTGTCTACTCCTCCAGGGTAAGTTTGCTTCTTTGTGCTCTAGAGCTTTCAGTTGTGTTTCAGTTGTGCTATCAATTCCCTAGTGTGACTATTCTCCAGTTTCTTCATGTGGGCACTTAGTACTATGAACTTTCCTCTTTGTACTGCTTTCAAAGTGTCCCACAAGTTTGGATACATTGTGTCTTCATTTTCATTGAATTCTAGGAAGTCTTTAATTTCTCTCTCTTTCTTTTTTCTTTCTTTCTTCCTTGACCCAGGAATGGTACAATCGTGCATTTTTCAATATCCATGAGTTTGTAGGGTTTCTGCAATTTGTGTTGTTGTTGAATTCTTACTTTAAAGCATGGTGGTCTGATAAAATACAGAGGATTATTCCAATTTTTTTGTACCTGTTGAGGTTTCCTATGTTGCCAAGTATGTGGTTTATTTTAGAGAAGGTTCCATGTGGTACTGAGAAGAAGGTATATTCTTTTGTATTTGATGAAATGTTCTAAGATGTCTGTTAAACTCAACTGGTTTAACATAACCTCTGTTAGTTACTTTATTTATTTGTTAAGTTATGTGTCTGGTAGTCCTATGTGGTGGTGAGAGTGGAGTGTTGAAGTATCTCACTTTAACTGTGTGAGGTCTTATATGTGATTTGAGTTTTAGTAATGTTTCTTTTAGCTTTGCCAGGTATAGTAGTCTGGGCTGGCATCCATGGTCTCTTAGTGTTGGTAGAATATCTATCCAGGACCTTCTGGCTTTCAGAGTTTCCATGGAGAGGTCAGGTGTGATTCTGATAGATTTGCCTTTATATGTTACTTGGCTTTTTTCCTTTGCTGCTCTTAATGTTCTCTCTTTATTCTGTATGTTTGTTGTTTTGATTATTATGTGATGAGATTTTTTTTGTGTGTGTGGTTCATTCAATTTGGCATTCTGCAGGCTTCTTGGACTTTCATTGGCATGTCTTTCTTTAGGTTGGGAAAGTTTTCTTCTATGATTTTGTTGACTATGTTTTCTGCCCCTTTGTGTTGGGTTTCTTCACCTTCTTCTGTACCTATTATTCTTAGGTTTGGCCTTTTCACTGTGTCCCATATTTCCTGGATATTTTGTGTTAGGGGTTTGTTGAACTAAAGATTTTCTTTGGTCGATGAATCTATTTCTCCTAGTGTATCTTCAACGCCTGGGATGTTCTCTTCCATCTCTTGTATTCTGTTGGTTATGCTTGCATCTTTAGTTCCTGATCATTTACCAATCTTTTCTAATTCCCTCAGACTGTGTGTGTGTCCCGCGCTACCGTCTCGCCAGCAAGAACGACGCAGAACACTCGGATCCTTCTGCAGTAAAGCTTTAATGCATCTTGAGAGATAGATGATCAGCTTCTTAGAGGGAGACCCCAAGCTAAGAAACCCAGCCCCTTATATAAGCCTAGGAGCTCCGAGTGAGATGTGTAGAGCCGGGATTGGTGGTTTGCACATCACCCCAGATGACGTCACGGGAGAGGCACAGTTTAAACGGTTAACTCCAACTGACAGCGACAGTTAACTCCAACTGACAGCGACAGTTAACTCCAACTGACAGTGGATGTCAGCGCCATCTTCTAACGGCAATAGCGATAGCGAGGGCGGCTCCTCACATCTCCCCCTATTCATTTATTTTTGAAGCAATAGGACACCCACAACTTTGGAGTGGAGATAGAGGTCAAATCCCCATGTGCAAATTCGGAACATGTACAAAGCTCCTCTCCAGGGTCTTATCCCCAGAGGAAGTCCTGACCAGTCCGATGTCTTTTTTCTGGGGGAAGGAGATCATGACATAGAACCTTCATGCAAGATGACTTATCTCCCAGGAGAAAGTCGTTATACCGCAGACCTCTCCTGTGCAGTGCTTAGCCTTGCAACTCCTTGGGCTGCTGAAGCCTACCCACTCTATCCCGTGCAATGAGACTAGCCTCGTGGGGTGCAAGAGCTGGGAGGCCAGCGACCTATTGCTTTAACATGGTTAACCAAATGTCAGGGGATGCTCCGTGTTCTAAGGCAGCAAGTGCTTGTGCCACCACCACTTTCTCCTTTTGTTTGGGCTCTGAGCGTACACACCATCCAAAGCATCAACACTATTCCACAGCAGAGAACTAGGCTAAATGATCCTACCCCCACCCATTCCTTAAAATAAGAAAATGCAGATGAAATCCAGGGGAGAGGTCTTCCATCAGAGAAAGATCCAGATGCGTCGAATTCACTTGCAGGATCGCCATTCTCAACT